>NC_043969.1:22249667-22549667 GCF_902148855.1 Sphaeramia orbicularis | reverse complement strand
CCATTCCTAAAGTTTCTATCCTTCTCTCTTTCCTTTTGTTGCTTTTGGAGACATTGTCATGCCTCTAAGTAGATCAAAAACAAAGCCATGCACTAAACATACGTACAATTCTCAATACAACTTATTTTGAATTAACAGGGAATATTCATCCAGAAGTTGGGAAACACATTTTTGACCAACCTGGAACACACTGTGCAATAAAAATAAAACAAAACAAACAACATGGGATTTCTTCAAGGTGCATCACATCATCAAAGCACAAACGCATTTACAGCATGATTCTAGATGTGTCCTGGCATGACATCCTACTGCATCTATATCTCAAAGAAATTTCTAATTCACACGAGTCTCCGTCTATCCTACACATAAATATGAATTAAATTGTCTGGTTTCCACTGACATTATACTTGTGTGCAATGCAGAGATATGCAAATGACTCTTCAGGTGAACTGCTTGAGAACCAAGTGAATGATCATGTGAGTAGAAAGAACAGAAGTGTGCACGTATGTGAGCTTCACCATCACGTCTGATCTGTACAGAATGGAAGTGCACATGCACAGCTGCAATGTGCATTTTAAAGGCTGCATGTGCATGTAGTCTATGTGCACATGTGCATGTGCATGCTTGAAAACCAGTGTGAATATGTGTGTGCCGCCTCTATGTATGTGCAAAGTAGAAAATATTTAGCATATTAAGTTTATTGGCAGCTGTAAGGAGACAGAGTCAAGGAGCCGAATCTCATTATAGGACCTCCCAGCTGCCCCCCACAAGAAGTGATGCAGTGCATTCATTGTCACACACATACCTGAAGGTGTGTGTGTGTGCCCATATGTGTTGGTGTAAGATCACAACAGAGGCAGAGAGGTTTCATGTATGTGTTTCCCATATGCACTGAAAGAACACTGATAATCGCAAATTGGCAACTTTATCTCTGATCTCCAAGGCATCTCCCGCCCTGACATGAGGGTAACTGGGGAAAAGGCAGAGAGAGAGAGAGAGAGAGAGAGAGAGAGAGAGAGAGAGAGAGAGAGAGAGAGAGAATACTGCAGTGTCTAAACAGCGAAGAAGACTAGAAGGGAACAAACCGCGCTGAAACATTCATGAGCCCAGAACAGCCTTTAAAATACACCCAAATACAGTGAAGGGACAGAGTAGACTGAGTGCACATTTATAACACAAATGAATCACAGTACAGATGACAGACCAGTCTATCTTTAACATCAAATATCTGCCATAAAAAAAACAAGAACCAGTGAATGCAGCAAGAAAAAGAAATGTTTGTGTACTTGTGTGTCTTCTCGCTCCGTTATTTCTGAGTGAATTTCTTAGGTTTAACAGAGCTTTTGTGTTGTGGGTCCCGGTTGGGGACCACCGTCCGCTCAAATCCACTAATATTCAGTGTGTCAGATGTGACTGTCCATGCAAAAGATGGTTCAATTCAGTTCTCCACCAACTCACCTATCTGCACTGAGCTGGGGAAAGCCCCCGTCGCCAGCCCCCAAAGGGCGGAATACACCCCGAGAAAGTGCCAAGAAAAAAGAATAATCCTCATTTTTCTTTCCTTCAGTCCCTTCAGAAACTGTTGAGAGACATCGAGAGAGACGGGGGAGATGCAAGAGAGAAAAAAGACGTCAGAAAAAGAGAAGAAGAAGAAGGATGTGAGAGGTTTTTTCCCCCGGTCTTCCAGCAGTATTCCTATTCCATGGTGGGTTCGTTCGTTTCTTCCCCTGCAGTGTCCGCTCGGGAGAGAGCTGCGTGTCCGGCGCACATGTAAGAGGGGAGAAAGAAAGAGTGGGGAAAGTCGCTAGAATGATTGGCGAGCTGGGAGAGGAGTCTGCATGGAGGAACTGGACATGCGCGCCCCGTCTCTCTCTCCCTCTCTCTCTCTTTTTTTTTTTTTTTGCTCTTTTCTCTCTTTCACACTCACACCCTCTTCCTCCCTCTATCCGGTCTACTATTTTCTTTCTCTACTCCTCTCCGCCTCACCATCCTTCACTTTTCTTTCCCCGTCTGCCGTCTTTAACTTAGTGTAACATCGAATTGCTGCAACCTATTGATAAGGCTTCGGCAGGATATACTCTAAGAAGAGAAAAAGGGATCCGCGTGCGTGTTTGCGCGTGCGTGTTTGCGCGCGCAGTACGTGGTTTCCCCTTTACTTGACAGCATTTAACCTGACAGCGTTCATATTTTTATCTGTCACCACTGCCCGACATAATTATGTTTAACAAAGATGTGGGGGTGTGCGTGAGAGAGGAAATAACCAAAAAGAAAAGTAAAAAAAAAAAAAAAAAAAAAAGTGAAAATCAGAACTGCTGGTGATTGATTGTGTATTTTAACTGGTTTGATTTGCGACTCAAAGACAAAGCAAGATTTTATCTGCGTCGAAATAATTGCATTACAAAGCCGATCCATCCTGGCGCACCGGTTCACTCCGTGGCCAAACCAGATTCAGTGTGTCCCACCCCACCGACTACATCAGCGGTATAGAGGGAAACCTCGGGCCGCCTACAGCAGCAGGACGCTGATGGCGCCCTAGGGACCCGCTGAAATCATCGTTATGTCAACGTCACGACCTCGTGAGCAGAAACATCTGGCCCGGGAAAAAAACAGAAGTATAAGGAAAAAAGCGCAGTCCGTGTCCTCAGAGACATCAGCGTATACTCCTAAAGCCAGAAATAACTGCGTGTTGTGTAAAAGAATCATTGCGTGCAGTATAGTCTGTTAGAGAACATTATGTTGGAGCCCTATCCCATTCACAGTTGTTTTATCTAGTCTGCCGGTAGCAGGTCGGTAAAACTGACAGACGGTTTGGGATCGCGTAGTTACACGGTGGAGAGCACAGTTTCATTTTTCCAGATGGCAAAACGAAAGGGATGCTTCACGGCTTGTCCCAGTGAAAGATGCGGTCTGTCCATCTCTGATGGGCTTTCCCGGTCGGCTACAAAACATACTAGTAAATCAAACAGCCTGGAAAATGTGAACTCGACATTTCTTGTAGTTTCCATTGCACATTTGCAGACAGGATGTTAAGTTGCATTAAAGCGACTCAGATTCAGTTCTTCCTGCATCATGAAACACACAGGGATGATTCTCAAAGTGATTTTTTATAAAAAAATAAAATAACCAAAAATGCTAAACAATAAATCATATGTGATTAAAATCTGTCTAAAAAAGGAAGCAGGTGTGAGCATCCTGTGTTTTGTCCATGTGGTTTCATTCTATGTGCGTCCAGCTCTGCCGTCACACTGACAGACTCTGTCCATGGTGCTGAAAATAAAACTGCACTACAGGGCAGCAGGATGAAGGGGAGAGTTGACTCTTCACTGCTTTCACATTAAACAGGTATGTGATGCTGACAGCAGAGCACTGAAGGAAGGTTTACAACAAACACTGCACCGTGAAATCTCACTCCTACTCATTAATGTATCTTTATCATTAATTATCTTTTGCAGACTGTCGGTCTTAACTGACCTTCATGGTTCATTAAGGCTATGCTACACTCACAAAGAAAAAATGTCCCTTGTCTATTTAGCTGTATGGAATCCCAGAACTGACCAAATGTAATAACAACATACCATGATTTTAAGTTTTCCTTCGGTCATTTAATACAAGAATTAAAGTTTCACCTTGTACATGAAACCTACTCGTTAGAAACACTGTCCAACCTTTTCAACTTATTAAGTATCGTAAAACCACACCAGCCAAGATTGTTAAATACTGTTATACACACTGCTGTACCAGTGCTATCACCAAAGGAAGCCATGCAGCAGGACAGCATTTTGGGTGAGAATATAACATTAACAAAGACCTAGCCAAAAATAATTAGACAGGGTGTGTCTGCCTCCATAAGCTTTTGTCAAAAATATGGCACTTTCAAAGATCCAAAGACATACATAGAACGTGTGTTTTAATTATCTGATTCCTTTTACTGTCTTTTTACTTTTAGAAGCTCATGCCATCATAATCTCAAATCAACCTTCACAACTATTATGAAAGACTGCATAATGTAGTTTACAAGCTCACTTTAACCACTACATGGTTGTAGTGGAAAGTGGGAAAGATTACGACCCCCTCAGAAACACGCTGTGGCTGTGTATAAACTGGTATTATTACATTCGACAATAATCCAGCCATTTTAGTATGTAATGTTGTGGGGGTGTGGGTATGACTTATTTAGAGTACAGCCTCAGTAACACTGTCTTGCATGTAGCATGTGAAACACTAAGTAGTCCATCAGGGTTTTCATCAAAAACAGTAGATCGCACTCTGAGCTTTATCATGTTACACATACTTTGGCGATTCTGAAGAAAGCATGCTTTCTCCAGTTATGCTCTCTATGTAAAAGGAAATTTACTACAATGGGTTAAGTCTTTTTTTTTTTTTGTTAATAGTTTCTGATCATAATGCTTATTCATTACATGCTAATTGCCCCCACAGAAAATGTTAAGTACAGAAGAAATACTGTCTGAAATCTTCAATAGGCATACATCTGGGGGAAAACAGACAACCTTCTTCAGCATCTGTCTCCTATATGTCTTAAGTATAGAGTGAATATTACAACAGACAAACCAGTCCAGTAGAACCTGGAAGAACTACCAAGAAGTACAATTGACAAAGAGACACTGTTGTTTGCCACTATAGAAAAGTAAAGTAAAAATACCAGTTACAGGAAAGCTGAAATGTTCCTTCTGTAATGGACCAAACAGCCGTTTATTTTTTTACTTTACAAATGTATTACAAAATTACTATTATTATTATTTTTTACAAACAGTTATTAAAACCAACAACTGATCAACAAAATACATTTTGCAATAGGACACCCCAGAAACAGTCCTCCGCTTATAAATGGGGGCCCTTAAACAAGAGACACATTTTACATTATAATCTTTAAGACATCAAATGTTCTAAATAACTACACAAAAATATTTAAAATATTTGCCTATCTGCCTAACAATGATTAATTTCCCTTTCATAAGTCCTATTTTAACAAGCATATTCCAATATTCTCAGATATTTTAATGGGAAGACATGGGGCTTTACCAACATAAGTAAAGCGTTTACATAATTTGTATGTCAGCCATATTTAACAGAGCAATTCTCAACTGTTGAATGACTATACAGTCGTAGAAAAAAAGATTAGACTATCAAAAGTCATCAAAAACAATGGTTATGCAATCAAGTACTAACTCCTGTGAGTATCATGCAACTAAAACAGACAGAAAAGAAAACATGGAATGTCTAAAAGCACTGTTTTTGTCAGTACAATGCCATAGCTATTGATGTAAGAACTGAAGTGATTTTGGTTATTATCAAGAAAACATGGAAAATGGCTCGATATCACCTCTGAAATTAAACTTATGAGCTATTTTTGGTATTATCGTTATATTTGTCCAAACAAATGTACCTTTAGTTGTACCAGGCATTAAAATTAACAAGAAATTTAAGAAAAAAAAAACAAGGGTGGTCTAATATTTTTTCCACAACTGTAGACACTATTCATAAAAGCCTGAAAACAGAGCCAAGAGGAGGTGCAGGAATCTTGTTTCCTCTCAGACCACCTGCATTACAATATCCTAAAAAGGTTATTATAAGGTTATTACCAATTTAAGCAAGGACACCAAACTACCCAATGATGATTGAATGGGGATACATTGCTCGACTCAGATACTTTTAAGCAACTGATATATTGAACAATCTAACACAGGAGCTCAGGCTTTATCTGCGATGATATTACAGTCAAGTATGTAAACAAGTCTGAGGGTTGTCGCACAGATATTTACCTCACTTGAAGAGGGGGGTTATTACTGTGAGTGAAATTCTCTCTATTGTTATTAGAAAGGCCATGGACTAATTAATGAATGAATCAATCACTTAAATAAATGGTTTTACTACCATGTTATTAGACTGACTTCACTGATCAGCTGTGCACAGTCCACAAGAACAGAAATGAAAAAATATTTTAAACTAACAGGATTTTATTCCAACAAGAAATCTGCTTGATATAAAATCATTTTTGGTGATAGATGTCCTTGAGAAGAGTGCAATTGTAAGGACTTAGATAAAATACTTAAAAAAGCAATTAATCAAGAAACAACTGAAAGACCTTCCATCTATGCAGCCAGCTGGTGCTGGGGACACAGAAATAAATTGAAATATGCTTGTCTGTTGTCAAAACCATCCATCTCTTGCACTGGCCATTTTAAAACTAAAGTTCTCCATTTCCTCTTGAAAACTGAACAAAAACAAAACACATTAAAATCCTCTGACATACTGTTAATACATTGTATTATAGCGTTGAAAATTAATAATAAGTACTCCTGTCGATACTTTGCCTCCAAGGCCTTCCCTCTCAGTTGGATTGACCAAAGTCAATTACTTAGTTCACAGTCAATATATCACCTTGTTAAAAAAAGAAAAAAGACTCATCAACAGAGAATCCTGTGGTAATTGACAGTCTGTTAGCTTTATACTCTCACTTAAGCCACATGGAGTGTAAACTGACAATATGAGGTGTTAAAGAGGAATTTGTTGCCTGTCATTAAAATTTTGACTGAGATTAACCCATAAAGACACAGTGTTACTTTTCTGGCAGTTCCCAAATGAATTTTTCTCTCTATTTAACCTTTCTGAAGCAATTTATCACCATTTATTATAATATTATCTACCTGTATTTTGCATATCTTCAATGAAAATCAGGTATTTTCCCCTTTTTAATTCACTGATATTGTAGATGTTCATAAAAGATCAGATTAAAGTTGAGAAAAATTAAGAAAATGTGACTTTTTCAACAAAATCTCTCACAAACTGAACATAAACCCAGTGTGTCCATCCATTGTCACTGATCCAACTCCATGGGTTTTACTGGTGAATCAATATTGTAGAAGATGATGGTGTTTCCACGTTCACTATGCAGTCTCTGAACGTCCAAATGGGTCATATCCGATGACCATGGAAAGATGACGAACTGCATTTTACACCAATTATTTACATGGTTTGATAGGATTAATGGATCAGAAGTTATTCAACATTTTATATTGGTAGATGATTTTGGTCACCAGTGGTTGTTTGGGTCTTTATGGGTTAACTTCCTGTATTGTAGCCCCTTCATACTGTAATCGTCTGCAGTTTTTATTGGTTTATCTGCAATAGTTTCTCTGGAACTTCATGACCTCTCTACTTGGTTTGACAAAGAACTTAACTAACCTCCAGCTAGTCTCAAACTGTTGGCTGACCTACACACACACACAGACCCACAAGGTTCATTCACTCTATTTGAGCACAGTCCCTGCATGCTTTAAAGCCAGTGTCTCATATCATGCAAAGGCTCTGCTCTCTTTGTTCTCTGTGAACCAGAAATGACTTTTCCCATTTTTAACTGAAAAAATTGTACTATCCAATTAAAGTAAATTAAGAACATACCTTCAGAGAAACACACTGTTTATTGGTTATGTTGAAGGCCTTTCATTCCCTTTAAATAGAAAAGTTGCAGCTGCATCACTGGTCAACTGGAATACACTACACTTGTTAACACATTCCTTTTATTATGGATTATGATGCCTCTGCCATCACAGATACAGAGTTTTCATTTATTTATTTAACTCATAGTGTCTATTCATGCTCTGTCTGCTTTTTATTGACCCTGCAGCTGGTTCTTACACCAGTTATACAGTACATTGTCATACACGTGTAAGCAACAGGCTTTAAAGCTGCAATGCTTGATTTTTTTTTTTTTTAGACCAACTGCGCAGAGATTCCATAATTCTCTCTCAGTATAAAGTGATTCAACAGGTGTGACAGGCATGAGACTATTCAATCACTCCTTGCCTGTGTTTTCAGGCTGTAGGGAGATCTATTCTGTGATACTGCAATTTGTGGCTAATCTCAAGCATTTTCAGACTGTGACAGACTATGACTACATTGATGTTCAGACTGCAGGCAAATGTGGCCCAAATCTGATTTTTTTTGCCCATATGTGACCTGTATCCAATTTGTTAAAGACAGTTTGAACAACACAAATCCAATTTTTTCAAATTCGACCCAGTCCACTTTCATATGTCGTCCTAAATCCGATACGTATCCGATATTTTGTAGTGCAACTGCAGTCAGAACGGCCAGGTCGCATTTATCTGATCTTTACGTCACTGAAATGCAACAAATGTCACAACTCTGCATCCCAGGAGGAGAAGTGGCGGGAAAAACATACGTACTTCTGTAAACTCAGTGCGTACCTGCGAGGCCCCGTATTACGTCAGGACCTCTTTTGTGCATGTGGGTCACTTCAGGGTCACATTCAATTCATACTCAAAACTGACAGAAGTCGCATTTAATGTATAATGTCAACAAGCACACAAAAAAAATTTCACCCAAAAATCCGAATTGTGCATTAAGACCTGCTGTCTGAATGTCGCCTTAGTGATTTGCGGCTGTAATTGTCAGTCACTGACCAGATTCTGTCAAAAGCAACCTGGAGGTGAGTCTACTGCTTTACTCCACATCTTAACACAGAAACCTGACAAAGTTGACTCATGTTGATGTAACTGCTCCAAACTGCAACAGATTTATTTATATTTATATCGAGGGCTTTGATTAGGACTAAGAGGAGACAGCTGCAGAAGGACAGTGTGCATTAACCCTTTATAAGTCGCTCATGGAAATACTCTAAACTCTACCATAGTATGTTATTGGAGGACATAACAAGACTATTACTTTTGCGAAATTTTTCAAAATTTGTTATTGTCATGTAGAAAATCAAGGTTAATGAAGTTACCATATTTGTTTCCTCACCCATAAGTGGCAAAAAAAAAAATAATCCAAGTATATACAAAAAATACACTTAAAGTGACACGAACATGAATTTTAGAACATTAGAACATCACTTTCTGAACATTACAACAGCACAAGTGCTGATCCAGACATCCGTCAAAATCTACATTATCCCTTTAAACATCATTCCTTACATTAGTACCATTACTTCATGTACCTAATAAAGCAGGTACACTCACTGTTCATGCAGAGGTGGACTTTACAGACCCTGTAGACCACATTGAACCTGAGATTGTTGACACACTGTCCTCACTGGAACTGTTGCTGTCCGTCTTGTAATGTGTGCGGAAATGACCAAAAATAGTCACTTGCTTGATAAAGGTTTATTAAATGTTGATGTTTCTCCCCTTGATTTTAACTCCTGCAGTTTTACACCTCAAGCAAATTGTAGGTTGATGTGGTGAAAGAAAGTAAAAAAAAAAAAAAAAGTAAGTAAAGTAAAAGAAGTAAAAGAAAGTAAAAGAAGTAAAAGAAAGTCAAGCGAAGTAAGAAAAATCAAGTCACTGTTCAGGTCAAGTAACTCTACCAGTCTACCACCTTATTTATGTCTTCTACATCTCTTATTTTGATTGGACGCTGATGTACAGTGACTGACATGTATGACATTAGACATCATCCAAATGTCTAGTATATTCTTGTGTTTTCCCCTTCAGCTATTTTTTTTATAACATATCCCTGACTGGTAAAAAAGTGAGCCTGGATTTAGGTGGTTTATTAAGTTGTTCAGTGAAAAGAGAATGTGCACATATATATCCAGTCATTTGTATTTTGTCTTTGTGCTGTGGCTGACACAGTGACATGCCAACACTTGTATTAACCCATTTACAAATCAATACCCAATACGTCTAATGCTGCCTTCTTGGATTGTCCACCTCCATCCAACCCATTCAGCTGACCTTGGATAACCTGTTCGAAAACACCCATGAGAGATGAGCAGAAGACTACTTGTTTATGTGGAGCAGAATTTTAATGTGTTGCGGTTTAGACTATTGAAATGCGTGGAACAGCAGCAGACGACAAATGTGTGCATGTGCGCGCAATTGCTGCCTCTCCCATCTTCCTCTGACCTAACTTCATCTATTTTTGCTGTCATCATGCCGAGCGAGCGGTCATTATGAAAAGACCTCCCATAGAGTGCGCTTTACACACTAATGGACACCATGCTAGAAGCCACCTTTAAAATCGTTCTGTTGACATTGCAACATATGGCGATCATAATCTGTCTGTCTATAGATCTATCTATCAGAACAAGTCATTATAGATTGTCACTGGTGTTCAGTTGTATCAGCGCCAGCAGTCACTCAGCCAACTTGTCACTTCTCCCGCTTGAAAGGTTACAGGAATATAAGTCTCCTCCCATCCACTTTCATCACTTGTTATTCATCCGTTCATCCTTGTATTCCTCCTTCTCGTTCCGCTGCTTGTGATGACTCATCAATCTAAATGTCTGTCTCCTCCTCCACATCACCTCCTCCTTATTCTCCTATAGCCACATCTCTTCTGCCTTATCCCTTACCTTAACCATGTGTCCTATGACTCATCCTCTTAACTGTATTCCTCCAACTTCCTATCCTTCCTTTAACCCTAATATCAGTATCCACCAGCCTTCACTGTATCACTCCTTCACCTTTACCTTTTCATCTCATTTTGCCCCGGAGCCTTTCTTTCCTCAAACTACACATTACTGCACCCAGCAAAATTGTGTTTTTTCTTGTCATTTCAGCCAAAGAATTGTTTTTTTTTCTCCCTCTGCCCTGCCCCTCGTCTTTATCACCTATTTCTTTCTTCGTTCCCCTTTTTTTTATTCTCTCTCCTCATAATCCCAGCAGTTATCTTTTACCTTATTGGAAACAGACAAAAGGAGCATTAGCTGATACAAATCAATTGATGGTGCTTCACCGTGAGATGGAGGGACTTCTCACATTACTCTAAGTACGGTGAAGATCAATGGAAGTCAATGGCAGCTCATGAACGGTTCATTTATAACATGTGGCAGCAATTGTTGAGCTCCTCCGACGCTGGGTTGATTTCTTCATTTGAAAGGATGGATGGAATATTTCAGCAAAAGTGAGAGTCAATCAGTAGTTGACAACATTAGCCGACGTTTTATTTTTATGCAAAACTGTTCTCTTCATTGAAAGGCATTTTTATGAGTCATTTTTTTTTGTTTATTTAGAAAAAAATAATCCATCTCTGTAAAGGGTGGGAGTCGATGGCTCTTATACTATACATTTGGAACACAATTAAACATGCTAATCTAAATAAGAGGGTTAAAAATACACTTAGTTTGCTGCTTTGTCAGAAGACTGAAGCAAACCAAGCTTTTCAGGTCTTGCGAAACACATTGTTGACAGGCTATACTTGTGCATTCATTAAGGTTACAATTCAGACTTAGCCTCTACCGGACCTGCCCAAATGCAGTTCTCTGTGCTTTGTAAATAAATGCAATTACAATTTGATTCAGTGATAGAGTGGCAGTGTGCGACATCAATATGACTACCGGCGAGAATTAATGTCAGCCTAAATTACAGGGAGCTGGAACTGCGAGGTAGCATTTCACAGATTAAACTAGTGCACTTGCACTCATCATATTTGACATGACACAATGTAGTGTAAAACTGACACCACCCAACGTATGAGAACCACATGTTCTGATTAACACACAATACAAATATCTAGTATCAATATACAATACATATCAACTTGTGTATATAATATTTGTAGCATCAACTTTGTTTTTTACAGCTATGTTTCTTTAAATTTACTTGAATCCAGTGATTAATAACTATGAAAAATTACAATCAAGTCTGAAGATGTTGCTTTTTTTTATAAAGCAGAAACTGTGTAGTTAGTACAAGTACTTTTAGCTCTGTTCAGATTTCAGATTCTAATGATAATATCAATATAAAAGCTGGCTGAGTTTTTGCCTTTGTTTGTTATTGACAAAATCATTGTAGAGAAAAGGCAGTTTAGCTGGAGCAATTCATAGCATTACCAGCATTTTGTGTTTACTTGGGGAATTTTAACACTTCAGCTACAATCATAGACTATTTTTTCCCTCCATAAATAACTGGCAGGACTTTGCCAATATTTGCCAAGATATGATATTTGAGATGATTTGAGGTACTTAAAATCCCCAAATGCATCATGGGATGCTGCACAATCTGCACTTGAATCTGCACTTGTTTCAAGTTGTCCTCACCATTTCATTTTTGATGAATCCTTGTGGAGAATATATGGAGCTGGCAGGCAAATGACTTAGCGAGTTGCATGACTTGGCTACTTTCCAGAACTATTAAATGCCTTCCCCGGGTACCTGTCAGATAATGATTACCCTCTTGTGCAGTAGTCCTGGATCTTCACACACCTTGTCTAAATGCTCTGCCTGGGTTCTGGCAAGGCAGACTAAAAGCAGACTGTTTGACAGATCATAGACACCAATGTCCCCACAGGCTGGCAGATGGCTATAAACAGTTTTAATAACTTGGGCGTATGCACAAAGACTTCACAAATACACAAATGTGCACTGAGGCTAATCCATGCTTACCTATGCATGTTAATTCCAAATCTAAACAGATGCTTATACATATATGCACACAGAAAAACAGACATGAAGACAGAAGAATACGTATCAGTTTAGAAAATGCATATTTTAGGTGTACACATTTGAATATTTTGTGCTTTTGCTTACATGAATGGATACATACAGGATGTAGTCAGATCTGTGCCAGCTTCTCTCTCCTCTTCTCTGATCCTGCCACAGGCCAACATAAAACATCTGGGAGTTCACACTTTGCGTATGTGTGTGTGCTCGCTCTCACAGTGCACTAGATTTGCAGTGTGCCTGTGTTAGAGTGCGTTAGAGTGTATTGGTTTCACAGCAAGCCTGCCAGGCTAAAAGTCCAACATCTGTGAGTTCAGATGTTTTCTAATGATATGCTAATGGAGCTGGAGGGAGACAAGCACAGGGGCTAATGTAATGGTCACAAACCTCTGCCTCCATCTCTCACTCTCTATACCTCCCTACTAGTGTGATAATCTATCCATAGTTCTTTTCTCTCCAGGTACAGTGTCTCAGCCCCTGCATTCATGTCTCTTTTGTCAGTGTGTGCCACTTTAAATAAAGCTTAAAAGCCTTGTTTAAAGAGAAAGTACAACAATAGAGCATTCAGCATGTTCTAATTTTTATGTGTATAATTTTGTGAACATAGAAAGAACAGAGAAACTGTCATTCACGGCTATGTTTATTAAATGCTCTACTATAAATAACATTATAGAAGACGTCACAATTGAATTGTTAACACACAACAGTAACATGAGAAAAAGCCATTAAGTCTATGAATATACGTTTCTACATAATTTCGATTGCCTGTTCTTCTTCAGCATTACGCAAAAAGTTACAGGGTTAACATCTTTCTCTCTCTCCTCAAGATATAATTAATAGCTACATGACTAATTAAACCTCTGTTATTCACCTTTATGATAGGATAACCTGTCACAAACTCATGATTCTAATCATTATACAAAATGCTAACTATCTTAGTATCTGTCCACTAATCTATTAATTCTATTGGAACAGAGTTTATGTTAAATAATGTGGTTGTTCATTGTTTTTTTTCTCTGCTGCTACTGCTGAATTTATGCTCATAATAAAATTGTAAGCAATTATTCTTTTCATTTTCCTTTTTTCATTTCATATTCCTTTCTTGTTACCTGTTTGTTTTTTCTTCGATCACAATTCCAACCTTTCTGCCAGCAATTTAAATGAATCTTCACGGAGTCATTTATTGTAAGGGCATTTTAAATCAGGCACCTCATTTCATTACTGGCTCCTCACCCTCCTCTGTTGTACACACCGACATAAACACACAAAGACCATATCTGACCATCTCCACGCTCCATTCACCTCCAACCCTCCTCACTAATAACCTCAGGCTTAACCCCAATCATAGAATACAACTGTGTATGTGCACAGCCATGTGTGTATGTCACAGTGAGAGGGGAAAAGATTTTTTTTTTTTTCTGAGCTGTGAATGTGCCTGCAGAGAATTGGCCTCAGAGAAATTATAGGATTGGAAGGAGATGGTGGGGGTCTATATCAAAGGTTTTGTGTCAGCTGAGATACACATGTATGGTGTGTGCATGTGTGTGCACATCATGGGTCAGGAATGCAAGTCCTTACTTACAATGTCAGCGTGTGATTGTGTTTGTTCACCCTTGAATACGTATGAAACCCTTAACCTCAGATGTGTGTGTGTGTGTGTGTTTGTTTGTTTGTGTGCAATGTTGTACATCATGAACGATCATGAACCCTTAGCATACATGGAACCAGCTTTTCAAATTAAATAACCTAACAGCTGACATTACAGTTTTCACATACATACACCTCTTTTGCTTCCTGGAAAAATTCCTCATTAATCAATCTTCATTGTTTCCAAAGGTCAACAGGCAGACCCCTATGAATGATTAAAATAAAAAATAAATAATAATCAACAACAATTACTGTTTTGCAGTATATTGCTCCATTCAATTTGCAGTTTCCATGTTATGTGAAACACTATTTGAAATAAACCAGTCTGAATGGATTTAATAACAGGATTTGAATGTTCTTTGTTAAACTGATTATGTGCTTCCATGCTGACGTTTCTATCTTACGCTGTACACAACTGAACCCCTATGGAAGCGTTGAAGAACTCAAGAATGAGTGTTTCCACAGAAAACATGACCTTAACCCTCTACATAGAAATCAGTGTAAGGTTAATTTTATCATGGACTCTAAGCTTAGTAATGGAGATAACTAATGTCAATAAACAACCAACAGCCAAAGAAAAATAGACTCCAACAGATACTTCATAGAAACACAGGAGCACACACAAATTACCTTTGACCTTTTGGGTGTAATTGTATTTGAAGGTAGACTTGGATCTTTATTATTCAATCAAAAAAAAGTTGCCTTAACCAAAAAAATATTTTCAATTAAAAAAAAAAAATCATTTTAATTAAAAAACCCTTTTCAATTAAAGAAAAAAAGTGTTTGAATGCAAAAAAAAAAAAAATATGAGACCCAAAAAATTTAATTTTAACACTTTTTTTCTTTGATTGAAAAGTTGATTTTTTTTTTATTCAAGTGAAGTGTTTTTTTTATTGAAAATCTTTTTTTTTTTGTTAAGGCACCTTCTCTTTTGATTGAATAAGAAAGTAATAAATCTACCTTCATAATTGTATATTTATATATTATATATTTCTCTGATAAGGGTCAGAATATTTCAGGTTTTGTCAAAAACATGTTTGAGCTTACAGAAACCTTGACCTTTGACCATCAATCTAATTAACTCATCCTTGACTCCAGGTGGATATTTGTGCCAAATTTGAAGGCGTTCATGACATATCACACTCAGGAGAACAGGATGGATGAATGCAGCTGAAATGGAGACATTTACTACAAATAACACACAAATACAGATTCCAGGATCATGTTCATGCCATCAGAAACCTCAGCTCACTGAGTCTGTCTACATTCCATATTCTTTGTAAGTATATCCCTTTGATGGGGCTGTAAAAAAAAAGTACATGTCAAACAATGATACCAGTAATTTAATGTTTGTAAAAATGTGCCAGGTAAACAAACCACTTCCTAAAAAATGTCCAAAAAGCAGCATTCTGAAGAGTGAAACAGGCAGAGCCACGCATCCCCCTCTAATACTGCAGCACACAGATAAAGCACATTTGGAGTGTTTACGACTGCTGAGGCAAAACATCAACAACTATGCGGATATGACCAGGAGCCCAAACAGTAAAAAGTGATAACGTCACCACAACAAGAAAAAAAGTGAGAGGGGATGAGAGGATTCTTAGTATATCTCTAAATATGTCATTTTGATTAAATACCATGAAATATCACATGAAAATGGTAATTCATTTTTTACTTTACAGATTAAGGTGTATGGTTTTCCTCCTGTAGACAGAAAATAAGGATGTAAATCAGGGGTCTCAAACTCATTTTCTTTCAGGGACCACATTCAGCCAAATTTGATCTCCAGTGGACCGGACCACTAAAATAGTATCATAATAACCTATAAATAATGACAACTCCAAATTTTTGTCTTTGTTTTAGTGCAAAAAACCCCATTAAATTATGAAAATACTTACTTTTATCAACTATTCAAACAAAAAAGATAAGAATAACCTGAAAAAAATGAAATTCCTTAAGAAAAATAAGTGCAATTTTAATGATTATACCTCAACTTATCATTTCTACATGTGCATTATGGATCAGATCTACAAAGACACTAAACACTGAGGAACAGGTAGAAAATTGTTAAAATTGTGCTTAATTTTTTTCAGACATTTCAGGTTGTTCATATTTGTTCAGGTTATTCAAATTTTATTGTTACTGGATAGTTTGTACATGTAAATATGTTCATAATTCAATGTTATTTTTTGCACTAAAACAAAGACAAAAATTTGAAGTTGTCATTATTTATAGGCATAATATAATATTTTTTTCACATCAAACTGAGAAGAAAGTCTGGAGTCATTCTTTTTTGTAGGTTATTCTGCTGTTATTATTTTACCATAGATCATATTGGTCTGTATGTGGAACCTGAACTAAAATAAGTTCGACAGCCTTGACTGTGGAATTTTTGCACTTTGCAATTTCATCCCACGGGCCGGATTGGAACCTTTGGCGGGCCGCATTTGGCCCCCGGGCGGCATGTTTGATACCCCTGATATAAATGATCATACTAAATAAAATATAACGCAAACAAAACTAAAAAGTGAGACTTTATTTTTATAAACTAAATCAAATAAATTGCTTCATATTGTGATTTGATTTTGTGATATTTCTTGGATTATAAATTCTGCAGGTTATACGCTTCTTGTCCCTAAAGCCTCAAGTGAAATTATGCTCATGTTACAACAGTATTTCTTAGGGAAGGTGTTTATGAAAGCAGGTGCTCATGAATATTCAAAAGAAGGGAAGCGGTCCAAATGTCTGCTTTTAAACCTAATACACATCACTCATGTGCATGCACGAGTGTGTGTGTAGGGACACGGAAATATGAGGAAGGTTTAGCAGCATTTGTCGCTATGTGGGTGTTTTCATGTAACTGTGCTTGAGCTATTCTGACCACAGTTCAGAATCAAAATACCATCCTCTCTACTTTACTGCCTGTCATCTGTATGCATGGCCGGGTTCACCATTGGAAATCTAATATGCCAGCAACTGTTCACAAGAAAGGAGGAAGCTGTGGAAGGGTTTTCTTTGAGCCAGCTGTGATGTAGTCATTTCAAATACTGTATCTCTAGGTTAATTTATCATGTGATGCCTCTGTGAAGTTATATTAATAGGATTGTGAAGCACAGACGTATAATTAAATTTAGGACAGGAATTTTTAATTGAATGAAAACAGAGAAGCAAATTAGTACAGGAAGTATTGATAAAATATACTTCACAAAAGGTAGTTCTTGAAAAGGCATTTAAAATACACCAGAGTTCTCTGATTCGACCCAGAGACATTGGGGGGGGTTAACTTTGAGCAGTTGGGTGACTATCTTAGAAAATATGTTCATCAAAGGAGTGATATTTTGCTTTTTTAAATGGAATTATGCATTTTAAAACATTTCCCTGTGGCCTACATCGGGGGGGATTCTAGGATCAGAGGTTTAGGGGTGCTGCACACCCAGAGTGCTGGCTGGCCAGGCAAGAGAAATTTCACAGTTTTGTATATTTTAATGCAATTTCGGAACATCGTTCCCACATTTGTGAAAGAAAAGCGTAACATTTTTTGGGTATGAGAAACTTTGTGACTAAACCATCAAATCTGATAAGAGTTATTTAAATGCTGAGCCCCAATAAAAAAAGAAATGGATTCGAATCATAAAAGAAATATACCCTGACCCTAATTTCTGGTGAAGACAATCCTTCATTTTGACACAGCAGCTCCTCAATGTATACATATATGAGAGAATGGGTTTAACTCCAGAGGAATATTAGTCTCAGAGCTACCAGATCTACTTCAAAACATTGTCTGTACATGACAATACATTCACTTACAGGATCTATCAGTAGAACATTTATAAATCTGTTGTATAAATGGACAGAAACCAAAATATATGGGGAAAAACACTTTATCATCAAAAAATCCGTCAAAAAATCAGCAAACCAGCACTTTCGTCATTTGTTTTCTAATTAATCTGATTAAAATACGTAACATTTAGCACATTTAATCTCTGAGGCAGATCATTTCCATAAAACTGTAGACCAGTGTATATGTTCAGTGTCCCTCTGCTCCCCTCTTTCTCTTTATGCATTAACCAAAAGGCAAATAACCAAACAATGTGTTTTATATCTAATAAGAGATATAAACTGGTACTTACAACATCATTGTAAAAGAATATTTGGTTGCTGTGGAAAATGAAGTTACACAAGTTGATCTTACACTCTTACTTGAATCTATCTTTTTTTTTTTTTTTTTTAGAAAAAACAAAACAAAACAAAACAAAACAAAACAATCGTATGTTCATGATGGGGCTGTCTGTCTGCACACACACACACACACACACACACACACACACACACACACACACACACACACACACACACACACACACACACAATAGGCATTATTGGGCATCCAGTCAGTTATCCAGGTATCCAAACAGAGGACAGAGGTTGACTGAACCACATGGAACATCTCCTAGCTAGAAAAAAACATCAGCTAACTCCCACCTAACAGCATAAACAGTGATCTACGTTTCAAAGCACCAAAAATAGGAACTGGTGATGATAATAATGCGTTGGTATTAAGTGATAGAAGTAAAGAAATGTGTCACATGTCCTGGTTTAAACCAGGTACTTACACCACTACCATACCCCAACTCTAGAAGGCAGCGCCTGTGTGCACTGCTCTATACAGGTGGAGCCCAGAGTCTGAGTTGGGGAAAGGGGGGAGGGAGGAGGTGGATCAAACCATTTTTGAGACAAGGTGGGTGGAAATACACTCAGACTCTTAAAGGAGTGATATTTTCCTTTTTAAAAATGGAATTATGCATTTTATGTATTTCCCTGTGGTCTACATAAACTGTAAATGCTCTGCTTGGGTCTGAATTCTTCATTAATTCAACTCCACAGGTCCATCTTCAACCCTATTTCTGAGTAATGACACCAGAAAGGTCGTTTTGAGTGCTGGCCCTTTAAATGCAAATGAGTCACTTCAAGCCCCGCCCCCTTCAGGTTATTGGCTGTGCTGCTCTGTCCCTTTCAACCAACAACTGAACATTGTAGGTAACTGGCCCGACGTTTGGACATATTTTCAGTATGGACTACAACTGCTGCTACTGACAAACAATTATGGCGTACTCAGAGAAATGTTCGTCGGAAGTTTTTACCTTATATGTGCAAATGTTGTGACATAACTAGTGATAGATGTAACAAATTAAGCAGGGACTAAAATGGGTTGTAGAAATCCACTTGATTTTTGCCAAAATGAATATAAAGATAGCTTCGCAGCACCTGGAGGGTTCAAATTCAAACTTTTGGAACTATTAGGGTTCAAATACATAAATAAATGCACCAAAGACTAATAAAAGTGGGTTTAGCTAAATATGACCCCTTTAAGGTACAACAGAAAATGTTTTCAGGGTCCAAATATGTACCAAGCTATAAACCTCTAAAGGTTCTAGATACAACTTTTTGTTTTTAGTGCGTAACTACTAGCATGTTACCACAAATGACCCTTAAGACTAATACACTTCACGAAGGGGGGTTTCCTGTTTTAGTGTCATATGGGTTCCTTCACTGTTCCACCTGTAGATCCTGCCCATTCATTCTAGTGGGAGATGTGACCTTATTTATCTACTCTCATCCATCTACCTAACATCTCTGACCACCATGCAGCACCATCTTCATATAGCCTAGAGCATCTGTGTTACTGCAGCGTGGCTTAAAGAATATAGTTACCGTAGTCAATACAAGACGAGACAGATCAATAGATGATCAACAGATAACAGAGACAGGGTTTCTGAATGACTGACTTATTATGTTTCTCAAAGACGACCCTGGAGTTTCTGGGGGAAGATACTTTTTGCTTTGAAATTACTGCTTAAATGTTGAAATTTCAACTGTTAAATACAGTTGATATACAGTTGTCCAGTCCTGAAACACTGGACAATGTTAGTGTGATGGATTTTCTTTGTAGCTTAGTTAATATATGGCACTGCAATTAAACTTGTTACTGACTTGGATTTATCAGAAAAGTAGATGTTTTTCATGGTTTTACACTCAGCCATCTTGAAACAAACTAGCTGATGACATCACATGGTGGGTTCATCTCTGAGGTTAATTTGTTCACCAGTAGAAGTTATGGTTATTGAGACAGCTGTAGGTCATAACTTATAATATATGTCAATATAGCATGCTCATAATAATACAGCATATTTAATGTAGTATCACTAATTAACCCATAAAGACCCAAACAGCCATCGGTGATAATACATGTAAATAATTGGTGTAAAATGCAGTTTATCATCTTTTCATGGTCATCAGATATGACCCATTTGGACATTCAGAGGCTCCGTAGTGAATGTGGAAACACCGTCATCTTCTACAACATTGATTCACCAGTAAAACCCATGGATTTGGATCAATGACAGTGGATGGAGACCCTTGGTTTAAGATCAGTTAATGATATATTTTGTTGTGAAAGTCACAATTTTTTTAAATATATATAATAACCATCAACTTTAATCTGAGTTTTTATGAACATCCGCATGATCAGTAAAATTTTGTTTTTGAAAATTCCTGATTTTCACTGAAAAACCCCCCCACAAAATGCAGGGGATAATATTATGTCAAGGTGCAATCATGTGTTGTCACAGACCCCTCCCTTAAACCAAATGTCTTCACCTGCCAGCACCACACCTGAGTCAGATCTCCAATAGGAATCTATTTAAGTGGCTCCTCTGCTCAGGTGCGGTGCTGGAACATTCTGCTTCTGCCATCTTGAATCTTCACAGATCACCCCCCCCACC
This sequence comes from Sphaeramia orbicularis, assembly GCF_902148855.1. NCBI lineage: Eukaryota > Metazoa > Chordata > Actinopteri > Kurtiformes > Apogonidae > Sphaeramia > Sphaeramia orbicularis. Next base: position 22,528,811 of record NC_043969.1, on the reverse strand, counting down.
ACAGACTCACTACGAACTCTGACTACTGTCACCCAGGTTTCTTTTATTACTTCCACCAAGGAGGTTATGTTTTTGTCGCCATTGGTTTGTCTGTCTGTTTGTTTGTCTGTCCGTGTGCAAGATAACTCAAAAAGTTATGGACAAATTTGGATGAAAATTTCAGGAAATGTTGATACTGGCACAGGGAACAAATGATTAAATTTTGGTGGTGATTGGGGGTGGGGTGGGGGCACTGATCTGCCTTGGTGGAGGTCTGCGCTCTACGAGTGCTTCTAGTTAATCGTGTTCACGTTTATTTTCTGTTTAATAAATCACTTTACTCTTTCAGCACCGTGCAATTGAGCCCGTTCATTCTATCCGTCATGACGTATTATAATAAAGAGTGATAAATAATTGAAGAAAGGTTCAATATAGAAAAAAAGTCATTTAGGAACTGCCACAAAAATATCACTAGGTCTTTATAGGTTAAGATGGCTTTGCCTTGCTCATGACAGAGTGTAAAACAGTACAGTTTACAAGTCTCATGAATCCAAGTGAATAACAAGTTTAATTCCAGTGCCATATATATGCATATAAAGAACATAATCCACTGCAATATTATTTATTGTTTCAGGTCCTCTAATTTCATTTTCTACTTTGTATTCCCCACAGAAAGGTCCTTCTGTAACTGGGAATCAAACCCAAACTTTCCGGCAGTTGTGCGCTAATCAGTAATCCACCATCCCAAGTCCTTAGTATATTGTCATAATGGGCTCTATGCACAGGCCCGCTACTTCCTGAACTTCAGGTGGGTTCGTTATTTCCTGTCTTTCATTATTGGACACGCTGATTAATCCTGGTGTGCCTAATTAATCAGTAGTCACAACAAGAAGTAGCAGACACACCTGGATTAATCAGTGTGTCCAATAATGAAGGATGAGAAATAAAGGAACCACCTGAAGTTCGGGAAGTAGTGGGGCTGTGCATTGTGTCCATTCTTACATTATATGAGAAATTGTGTGTTCAACCAATGCACAAAAAAGCTAAATAAACACAAAAATCAACATAGTGTCACATCAGTAGTTATGGTGGGTATTATGAATGAAATCTACACTACAGGAACTGAGGATAATTGAAGCTCAATTGATGTAAGTGGTGACTTGGTCCAGATGTGAGTGTACTGGAACCCACCATTAAAAAAAACAACTACTGTGTTAACATTAATCAGTTCCCATGTGAACAACAGGCCTTCATTTCCAGATAATAAAAGTAAATTATTTTCGGCAGGTTTCCTTCTGCAGACTGTTCATGAAATCCACAGTACACAACAAACACACAGCTCTGATCACAGCATCATCCATCTCATATTTGGTTTTGATTTATGTTGAACTGAAAACGATGCTGTTCTATCAACCTCTAGCTGGCTGTTACATCACTTCAGCACAAACAGAAAAAAAAAGCCACTGAAGGTATGTAGTCCTCAAGAGAGCTCCTCAGTGGAAAGATCCCCTCAGGGAGTCTCCAGGACTGTTTGGTCCAAAGAGCCTTATGTCTTCCAGTATAAATAAACATAAACAATGCTCACACTGTTTTGTTTTGTTTTTTTTTCATTTACGTATAGTAAGCAATTATTCTTTGCTATGTGCATATGCTGATGGGGCTGTAGACAATAGCCGTTGTCTCTTTTCCCCGTTCGCTTGTTTGGCTTGTTAGTGGATCACAGATACAGAGCTGGTTCTTTAATCGACATGAATAATGGAAAACTTGTTTGTTTGTACTGTAAGCCGTAGAAAATCATGCCTGCACTCCACATATGCCCCAGCATGAGCTATAAGTGTGTAAGTGCAAAAAAATGTGTGAGCATGAGTGTGTGTGCCAAATTTTACATCTTGCATGGTAATATTTTATGCATGACATTTCCTGCAGATAAAATGGTGATTAATTATTTAATTTTCAGATTTGTATGTAATTCATGTCTGTGTGTACATGTGGATGTACAACACAATTGTCATAAATGTACATTCTTTTTTCTTCTTCTTTTCTCTTCTCTTCAGTTCAGTCTTTTCTATTTTCAGTTTGAGCCCAGAAAAAGTACAGTTCAGACAATGTGTGTGCATGCTGCTGTGTATATAACAGTGAAGGTGTGATCATGTTGTGTTAAATCCCATCCTAGAGAACTAATAAGTGTATGTGTGTGTTACGTAGGTGTGGCTGCAGTTCAGGTTTGTGTCTTGCAGAGCTTTGTCACACTATCAGTTTCTGTGTGAGCCTGAGAAGTTTTTGGGGTGCAATCTGGAACTGAAGATAGTTCAGTAGCACTTTGTCTCTTTGGCTGGGGTTTTGTGGTTTTGTAGCGAAGCTGTACCTGTCTCTTTTCATCTCTGAGTGTTTGACTTTTTCCTTCTCAAGAGCACTTTGTCATTTCCCTATTCAGTATAAAAGCTTTCTGTCTGTGCGTCCCTTTTCATCTCTTCATATCCGTCATTTGAATCGGTACCTTCCCCTCTTTCCTCCTCTACTTTGTGACTTCACTTTCTGTTTCTGATTATTTGTGGAGCTTCAGTGTACTCACATGAATGAATGAAAGTCTCATTGGGAGTTGGTAAATTGTTAACTATTCACTAAAACATTTTAAAATGTCTTTTTAAAATTTCATTCTGTCACAGTATTTGAAGCTTGGGTTCGTACAGTTCACTTTATCTGTTTAAGATTTATGTACATAACTTGTGATAAGCTGTAAATTCATAAAGTCACATAAGCTAATAGGGTAGAAAAACTTAAGTAAAGTATAAACAGTCTAAAAACAATGTAGTTAACAGTTCATTTTAACCCATTAAAGCCTGAACTATTAAATTATTGACAGAAAATTCCAGTTCTTTGAGACTGGAGCCTTTATGGGTCCCTCTGAACCAGAAAAAAGATGTTTTTCTCAAATATCAATTTCCATGTATGAGTTTCAATTTTGTATCATATTTGATACATCGGGTCTTAATGCTCAAAAATTATTATTTTTGAACAAACAAAAACATAATATAACACAAACATGTCTAAAAAATTGGTAATTCCTTTTCAAAATTGTCGAAGTTCTGCCTCCTTCCTCATTAATGACAATGTTGGAGTATCACTGGAAAGGCCTCTAGTGAACGAATTCCTCCCCCTGGTGGATTATCTGTGTATTGCATGTATCTAATTGTATACATCAGGTTTTTCAAGGAAAAAAATATCACACTGATCATGTAGAGGGCTTCAAAACTCATGTATCAAATATGATACATTTGGCGTTATTGGGTAAAAAGGGTATGTTTGTTTTTATGCAGTTTTAGTTCTTGTTTGATCTGAGATGAGATGCAGTCACCTGTGACCTGTTGGTTTAGCCTTGATCTATTGTTTTAGGCTTGACTGGTGTAATGTACACCCATTTGAAGAGTTTCAATATTCAAGATTTTTATTTGTCACATGCAGATATACAGGTACACTCACAGTGAAATGGAAATGCAAAAAGCTCCCCTGTGCAAACTGTGCATACCTTTAGAAGATAAAATATGCGTAAAATATATAAAATATAATATAGAATATAAAATGTACATATGAATATACAGTGACAACAGCAAACACTGGTCAGTTGCCTGTTTTTTGTGTTAAAAGCCCTGAGTAAGGATAGAATCTGTCTTCTCTGTCGGTTTTTTGCTTCACTATGGTATTTTAGAGGTTCACCAAATGCAGGGTGACAATATTTATTATGTGACATCCTGTACTTGGTTGAGAAATTGTCAGCATTTTATACATATAAAGCCACTCAGGGTGAAGATTTTCACTTAATACAAGCCACTCCTGGTTTCAGAAGAGTCACAATAGAAGTCTAGCTCTGGGGCTTGTCCACCAGCACCTACTTGAATCGACTACTCAGTTTTTTAAGTTTTCCATTTGGTGATAAGACCTGATACCCCCTGAACCCCCAACTGGACTATACCTGATTATACCAGATTATATCCCTAGGCCTAGGCCAGAATATAGCCCCATGATATCAGTAGTGTTGAGTGATGTACACAGGAATTACTTTTTTTTCCCCAACATTTTATTGGGGTTCAGCTTTGTCAGATAAGTTAAGTGAGAAAGCTGACTGACTTAAATCTTAAAACTCTCTATTACTTTTGTTACTTCAACCAGAAAAACCTTAATCAGTAAAAATATTATTAAATAGATTAGTACTACACTTCTCAGTAGTGTTTACACATTAAAATAAAAGCACATCAAAACCAAAACATTAGAATACAATCGCAACTTAATGTTCAATTATTTTGACTGTTCATTATATAATAAAAGTCATAACATCCTGAAACTTCACATTTTAAGATTAGCAAATCCTCTGTACATTATAAACGTTCAAAGTTAAACACTGCGGCTGGGTGTATCATAATCTGTCCTTGAAGTTTACTTTAATCAAATCACAGTACATGACTGGATATTTATCACTGCAAGTTATTATTATTATTATTTTTTCCCCCGAGTAATGTTGTTTATGTTTACTCACACTATAATTGTACGATGTCTATTTGACATTGGACACAATGTATAGCTTAGAGTTCATATGTAATTGTTGGTTTTAACATGTTTTCTTAACAAAAATGGAGGCTTAGACGTATTAAAACAGACTACTGGCACTAATCTGAGAAAGTGATTCACAGTCAAACATCAGAGCTAAAAGACAAATTAAAGCTATAGCTGTAATGTGTGGATTTTCTTCTTCTAATACACCACAACTATGATATAAACCTCTTCTGATTATTAAAATGAAAGCTGTTTGGAGACAGCTCACTGGCAGTCCTCCACATAATCAACAGAATAAACAACTTCTGAAGATTCCAGATGAATGAGAGAAAAAGTCTTTGAACAAAGCCAGACATATTAAATATGATATACAACATAAACATGGGCTATAATAAACCCTGTTGTATTGTTCATGATGTTTGTATATATGAAACTGTATAATGACTGGAGAAGAAAACACAAAAAAAGGTAAAAAATAAATAAATAAATAAAAAAAATAAAAAAAATGGTAACATACACCACTGCCTGACCAAAAAACATTTCACACTCACAATATTTCCGTGGATCATCTTTCCTTTTGGCTTGCCATTGTTGTGGTTTCATTCCAAACAAGCTTATGAAGCGTCACAACATTTATTTTTGTCCAGACTTAGATTAATTTAAGATATTGTTTTTAGTACTTTTTTAGTAACCATTTTAGAAGTTCCAGCAGTCTCCCTACTTGTTTTCTTTGCTTGATGCAGTCCAAAATGTTGACTCTTCTGAAGCTGTTACGTCTTTTTTTCTGTCATCGTTGTTCAAGAAATGAGAAGCCCCTCACTGCATCACGTGGGATTAAATAACTTGTTTTTAGCTGAAACACATTATTCACTGAAGTTATTATCCATGGCTCTTCCTTGTTTGCTTAGATACATCTGTGTGTGTGAGGTGGGGGGGGTTTGGACAGGCTGTGTATTTACAGGTTGTGGGTCCACTGTGTTAGGGAAAAAAAAGAAGAAAACAAAGTACGAATCAAGCAAATCATGTGATCCTTTTTACAGGGACTTGTCTGTATTTAAATTAATTATGCTTAATTCTAAAAGCAGCCAAGTTAATAACTCAAATTGATGTTTTCATGCTACAATATGCTGCATTAAATATAGACAAACCAAACCATGGCTTGTTAAAAACCAGTAAATTGGGACTAAAAAAAATTACATGAAAAAAAAATCATATAAAAAAATCAAATAGTGAATCATGGTTCCTCAGCCTCATGAGGAAAATTCTGAACATTGACACGAGACAAACAGAATGATGACAGGATGCCTCTTTAACCTGGCTGCCGTATCGGTGGCAGCCACAGTTACATATGTGTTGCCATGGTAATGTAACTGACATGCTATACATCCACGCAACCAGAGGAACACCAGCAAAAAGCTCAACAAAACTAATTGTCAGATAACAGAATACAAGTCGAACAACATGAACCTAAAATAAGAACAGTCTGAGACCAGCATATGTCATGAGTAATTTCACGAAAAACAAAACACCAATATGACAAACTTTGCACTGCTAAGCTAACAATAAGCAGACCTGACAGTAGAACGATTATTTTTTATGTATATGTGACTAAAACTTTAGACTAACCAGGTTTTTATGTGTGAAATTTTGCATGTTACATACTGTATTTGCTCACATTTTATTAACGTAGACTGATCCTTAACCCTATAAAGCCTGAACCATTAAATCATTGACAGCAAATTCCAGTTCTTTGAAACTGGAGCCTTTATGGTCCTTCTGAACAACCAAAAATTTTTTTTTTTTTTTTCAAATATCAATTTCCATGTATGAGTTTCAATTTTGTATCATATTTGACACATTGGGTCTCAATGCTAAAATATTATTTCTGAACAAACAAAAACATAATATAACACAAACATATCTAACAAATTGGTAATTCCTTTTCAAAATTGCTCAAAGTTCTGCCTCCTTCCTCATTAATGACAATCTTGTAGTGTCACTGGAAAGGCCTCTGGTGAATGAATTCCTCCTCCCTGGTGGATTATCTGTGTATTGCATGTATCTAATTGTATACATTAGGTTTTGAAAGAAAAAAATATCACACTGACAGGGTCAGATTAACACTTCATTGTACCCTGGGCAACAATATTCAAGGGCCCCATCATCACAACCCCAGGATCCCTATAATCTGGCAAAATACAGAATAAGGTCCAGGAATATATGTAAATATACCCCATACTTCAATATCTAACTATCATCAAAGGCATTTTGATGTACAAATGTGGAAATGCTTGTAGAACTACAAGTGCACCACTATAGCCTCTTGTCAAGGCCACTCACTTGCATATGATGATATGAAAACAAAACACATTAGCATCAGTATAATCTAAAATTGATCCACTACATTAGAAAGAGAGGGAAGCGTCCTCCATTTTCACAAAAAATAAATAAGAAACCATTTCCAAAGTATCCAGTATTTATTTAAGAACACTTTTTGCCAACACAAATGTATTGAATCATCAGAAAAAGCCCACAGACAAAACACAAACATAATCTGATAGAATCAGATATGAATTTTAAACAGAAATGCCCTTGTCACCTCAGAATTCAACAAGAGAGTTAAAGTAAGTGCAATGTAAACATCTTGAAATCTGCTTTCTCTCAACAATAAATATATCTCAACATTTTCATGGAGCCACCACAAGGAAAAAATAAATATAATGCAGTATGATCTGCTAAAATAAATATTTTGGTCCCAGTTTAACTTTTAAACAGAAAACACATCACAATTCAAGGCATGTCAAGGCAAGGGTTAAACATTTTAATACTAAATACTACATATACTAAATACTATAAACATCTGGAAAACCGTCAATTTCTCTCAAAGAAATACTTACCTGACCAATACAAAATTTGTATTCTAAATGATGGGGAAGTGCATGTTTAAATTTCTAATTTTTAATGTCCCTCTTCTTTTTTAATTTTCGTTTGGCGCTCCCACTTAGCTGCTTCTCCATGTTTGCAATGTTTTGATTTGCGTACGTCACGTATGTCACGTAGTTCTTGACGTCTCACATCCCGCTCAGTGCACGCACGTTGATTTGCATCACCACTGATTCGCTTGTTGGACTGACCAATGAGGAGAGGGTCTCAGCTCACGGTCACAGACAGCAGGAGCAGGGTTTCTGTGCAGTGCAATGGCTCCTGGCAGCGGACAGTTTCATTTATAAGCAAAAGATAACCAGATACTTTTGTTATGCCCGAGCTACCCAGGGCCCTTCAGAGGTCGCGGGCCCCTGGGCAATTGCCCAGTTGCCCATATGGTTAATCCTGGCTTATACACTGATCATGTAGAGGTCTTCAAAACTCCTTTATCAAATATGATGTGTTTGGCATTATAGGGTTAAAATGAATGTCATGAGCAAAAATGTTTGTAATTTGAAAGAAAGCTTTAAAATATGTAAATGATCTTGGACAAAACAAAAAATGTAATCAAAAGAAAAGCTTGGATTTAGTAGAGTTTGGCAAAAGTAAGCTCTTCTTCTCCTGTTTCTGTCAGGTTTTAAATTATTCCAGACTTGGGATTTACTTACTTGATAATACATTTGCATGTCACTCCACTTGCTCTCTCTCATTAGTCTTAATGTGGAATATAAGCTGTTTATAAGTCAAACTTTAAGAGAATGGCAAAATTAATTTACTAATTCCCTCTTCACAGTTACCGTTTCTGTCCTCATGCAGAACCATATCTACTGATGACGCACACAAACACACACACACACACACACACACAGACACACAGACACACACCATGCTTAATTAGTTATTTCCGGAGGTAGTGTGGAGTGAAATGCCAACCATCCGTCAGTGGTCTTCTGTTTGAACCCCTCTCTCTCTCTCTCTCTCTCTCTTTGCATTTTCATTTAAATGGTTTTATGTCTCCTCTTTTTTTTCCTGTTCAGGTCCCTTTTCTCCCTCTGCATTAAATTACCTGCCCTCCTATTTCTAATATCTTATCAACATTTGTTTGCACATCAACCTCTAACCTCCACATTCCTTATTTCTTTAGGTTGCATTACTTTTACTGTCATATCTTCCTCATCCTCTATTCTCTTCCTTCACTTCTTCCTTGTTCCTTATCTCCTTGTCTCAGTCACTCTGACTGACTGCTGACTGTGAGCAGTGGGAGAAGTCACTAACCTTTCATGACCTTTATCTGCAGCACTGAGAGTTCTGAGTGTGTCTGTCTGTATGTGTGTGTGTATGTGTGTGTGTGTGTGTGTGTGTGTATGCCCACACAGGTATTTATTTTAAAAAATGAACATTTATTATTTTTTATTGGTCAAAATCTGCTCTCACTGTACTTTGCACTGTTTTTGCCTTTTGCACCACCTATATTCCACTGTGTACATATTTCACATATTTTACATTTTATCGTCTATATTCTATATTTTTATTCTATTATATTTATACTGGAGCGAGCAAATGCAAGGGCATTTTGTTCTGTATATACTTGTATATCTGAATGACTATAAAGTCTGTCTAAGTCTAAGTCTTACTGATTTTAAGCTCATTTAATTTTAGATTTCGTTATGAAGCACGCTCATATAGAGTTCTGGGTAGTTGTAGAATCCTCCACTCTCTATGTGATGTACACTGTTGCCTGTAAAGATGGAATACTTCTGTTTTCTCTTGTTATTCCTTTTCATACACAACAGTAATCACTTTTGACCACATGCAATGATTATATACTATGTCCCAGTTGCATTTTATGTATCAAAATAAATTACATTGAACTAATCATTTAATGAGAAGAGGTAAAAATGTTACATTCCAACTTTATGGACAACAGTGTGTATGTGAATGCTATTTACTGAAGTTTAACTGCCAAAATTATGAATTTATAAATAGTAACGACAACAACAACAGCAATAATAATAATAATAATAATAATAATAATAATAATAATAATAATAATAATAATAATAATAATAATAATAATAATAAGAAGAAGAAGAAGAAGAAGAAGAAGAAGAAGAAGAAGAAGAAGACTGAGATGTTCCTTGATTTCTTAGGTCATAATAGCACAGCGTGGAACAAAATCACACTAAACACTAGTTTTAATCAGAAAACTTCTAAGTAAAATATATTAAAAATGATTTTGTAGGTTTTCTGTCACTGCATAATACTAATTCATAAGGACCTCTGTTTTAGGCGATTTCTCTAATCTATAGGCGAATCGTTTCAACAATAAAAAAAGCAAAACCTTACCAAATGTTGTTCCCTAATGAAGAAAAGGTAAGTAAAAAGTGCTAGTTGGCTATACAGGGTGGGGAAGCAAAATTTACAATGAACATTTAGTTGTTTTTTCTCAGCAGGCACTACGTCAATTGTTTTGAAACCAAACATATATTGATGTCATACTCATACCTAACACTATTATCCATACCTTTTCACAAACTTGTGCCCATATGAGTAATCAGGAAAGCAAACGTCAAAGAGTGTGTGATTTGCTGAATGCACTCGTCACACCAAAGGAGATTTCAAAAATAGTTGGAGTGTCCATAAAGACTGTTTATAATGGAAAGAAGAGAATGACTATGAGCAAAACTATTACGAGAAAGTCTGGAAGATAATATTAAAGAAGAATGGGAGAAGTTGTCACCCGAATATTTGAGGAACACTTGCGCAAGTTTCAGGAAGTGTGTGAAGGCAGTTATTGAGAAAGAAGGAGGACACATAGAATAAAAACATTTTCTATTATGTCAATTTTCTTGTGGCAAAAAAATTCTCGACTTTCAGTAAACTAATTGGTCATACACTGTCTTTCAATCCCTGTCTCAAAATATTGTAAATTTTGCTTCCCCACCCTGTAGAGTTCCAGACAGAGTACCAAGTCTAAATGTGAGATTCTATAAATTAATGAGAGGAAAAAAAGGAATGTTTGACTCCAGCTCTACTACAAAACAGTCTGCAAAGTATAATACACACAACATTTACAAATGTATAATATAAATGTACATAAAATTATATGGAAGATAAATGCAATAACACTTCAACATATATCTGGAAACTATTAGCCAAATAGTACTTTTGTTGTCATTTTCATCTTATTAAAACACATTTTATTTCAGAAACTGATCATAAATTGTAAACCAGTGAATTTCACCGGAGGACATATAAACCACAAGACCCTTTGATTCTAACTGATGTTATTAATTATTCATTCAAGTAATCTATTCATTATTTTATACACACTCTCATGCAACTGTGATCTACAATACAATAGACTTTCACTAGGACATGTGATAAAGAATCTTTTGTGCTATTATATGCACGTTTGACCTTGAGTCAAGCATCTCAGGGGCACAATGATACTTGAGTACCACAAAAACAACAATATCATCATGTTCAGCAAATAATCCTTTAAACAAATTCATCTCAACTAATGTTCTACCATTTGGAAGAGAAACTGTAAAGGAGAAAAGGCCATCTGAAGCACTCTGTCAGTCTTTGTTGATACTTTTGGATTGGTGAGCATCCCCAAACAGATCTAAAAAATATTACCTGAAGCAAGTTTTTTCCTTAAATTGAAGTGGAACACAGCACAGCATAGATTTTCTACATCGAAACCATGTAGAGAAATATGCATGTTGATTTATGTTAGTATTCCTGCTTGGCTTTAATCCTACTTGTGACAAATTAACAAACTCAGGTAGCAAATGGATTACAGGAAATCCTCAAATAGGTTAAATATGTGATAGTTGCTAAAAATTTGGTCAATATTGATACATTCAATACATTTTTTTCATCGTTAGTACTGTTTGTGCCTTCCTTCAGTCGTTAATCTACCACTTTCTACAGGGTGACACAAAAAAACGGGAACTTTTTAACAATCCAATAAAACCAAGAGTGATGGAAGAAAAATATTTTATTCATAGTAATTGAAACCTTAAAACATGCCATTTAAGAAACAATGATGGAATTTTCATTTTTTAAAAATTACTTCCTGTAGATGGCGTCCTCCTGTACGAATGCATTCTTGAACTCTGCTGTTGAGATTCCTCATTGACCGCTGCAACATCTCAGCTGGGATACTGTGAATTTCATCCTGAATTCTCTGTTTTAACTCATCCAGAGTTCTTGGTTGAGTCGTGTACACTTTACTCTTGAGATAGCCCCACAAGAAAAAATCACAAACGGACAAATCTGGCGATCTAGGGGGCCAGGGAACGTTACCGAATCTTGAGATCACACGGTTACCGAACAATTCTCGCACAGTCGCCAATGGTTACTAAAATGGGGGTGTGTTTACTTGCTCAAGGTCACTGTCTCGCTGTGCTGCCACTTGCTCAAGTCTGCCAATACGCACTTCAAAAATTCCTGTTTTTTTGGGTCACCCTGTACTTGTACAGTGTTACCATAGTAACCATTGGCGGCTGTGCGAGAATTGTTCGGTAACCGTGTGATCTCAAGATTCGGTAATGTTCCCTGGCCCCCTAGATCACCAGATTTGTCCATTTGTGATTTTTTCTTGTGGGGCTATCTCAAGAGTAAAGTGTACACGACTCGACCAAGAACTCTGGATGAGTTAAAACAGAGAATTCAGGATGAAATTCACAGTATCCCAGCTGAGATGTTGCAGCGGTCAATGAGGAATCTCAACAGCAGATTTCAAGAATGCATTTGTACAGGAGGACGCCATCTACAGGAAGTAATTTTTAAAAAATGAAAATTCCATCATTGTTTCTTAAATGGCATGTTTTAAGGTTTCAATTACTATGAATAAAATATTTTTCTTCCATCACTCTTGGTTTTATTGGATTGTTAAAAAGTTCCTGTTTTTTTGTGTCACCCTGTATTTTTTGATATGAGAAATAATGTTTCTCAATGAGACAAAACATGGATAAAATGCTGTGTTATTCTACTCTTCATAACATTCATTTGTCACAGGCAGGTATAATGTCATAGATTTTCTAAACTAATTCCTCATTATTGAAACCAAACCACTAGATAAATAGTAGCATAGTTTATAGCGTCAGGATGAGCTTTGTTAACATGATGGCAGCAGCTCCCTTCATCTAATGTGGCTTTGTCTAAATCCACATGTCAATCCATTTTAGAGATAGTTATGTTTCCACACAGCTGGTGCTTTGCTCCTTCCACATCTAATCTTGAGCCCGGTGGTGAGGATCAGGCAGCAGCAGTTAGATAGGAAGAGGAAGACAAATGAGAAGCTGGCAGTCACCTTGGCCATCCTCTTGCCCTGGGAGACATTTGCTCAGATATAAGGAGCAATAGGCCAGATGTCAAGCAATTTACAGTATGATTTGTGACAGATTTTTGGGTTATTTCTCCTTAGGTGATTTAATGTAACCATCATTTCTACCTTATCCCGTAAAGAACAAGTGCTACTTTTGTGGCCATTCTCAAATGAATTTTTTTTCTGTATTTAACCTTTCTTAAGAGAATTATCATCATTTATTGTAATATTATCCTCTGTATTTTTTTTTTTTTCCAGTAAACATCACTGATCATGTAAATGTTCATTAAAGCTCAGATTAAAATTGACGGTTTTTATATCAGAAACAGATAAAACTGAAGAAAGTTGGACTTTTTCTGTAAAATATATCATTAATTGAACATAAACCCAGTGTCTCAATCCACTGTCATTTGTCATACTCCATGGGTTTTACTGGTGAGTCAATATTGTAGAAGATGATGGTGTTTCCACGGTAACTACGGAGCCTCTAAACATCCAGATGGTTCATATCTGATGACCATGAAAAGTTGAAAAACTGTATTTTACACCAATTATTTATATGTATTGATAGAATTAGTGGATCAATAGGTATTCAACAGTTTACATGGATAGATAGTTTTGGTACCAGTGGATGTTCGGGTCTTAATGGGTTAAGAGCTTGGGATTTTAATTGTTATTAGGAAAATACAGTTGTTCTGTTTAATCATTACAATATTACTTTACTCCACTTACGATTGGAACACAGCTCCATTTTACAGTATAATAAGGTGCAGTGACGGATCCAGAAAAAATGGAAGGGGGGGGCTACATATGCATACATATATATCCTTGTCATATTCCTGCTTGCTTTGTTTACAGAACATACTCTGCATTATGATCATATTTCACAGCACAATGTACACTTTAACACACACATCACATCCCAAAAAGTAGCAAGACAATCAGATAGCACATAGCAATTTGGCAAACTAAGATTTAGCTCGATAGGTAACACTTCGGACTGCAATGCGGGAGATCGAGATTCGATTCCCAGTCATGACAGCGATTTTTTGTGCAGAATTTCAAACAGTAGGTAAATCTGCCATTGACGTGTATGCATTCTATATTTCTTTGTGACACCTTTGCAGTTGTTTTGGCACTAGGTCTATGATACATTCTGCCACTTTCTCTACATGTTTCCTCCCTGGAGTGAAAGCAAAAGCAATCATGTGTGCTTAACAGCCCCTCTGTGGGAGTTTCCGGTGGAACTTGAAGCTCTTTGATGTAATCTAGTGGCAATTCAAGGAGATTGTATTTACAGTGTCCCCTGTCCTATGCGTCAAGACACCTTTCCCCCTGGCTTTGACTGCAGCTACAAGGTGAGACATTTGTACAGTCTACCAGGAGCAAAAATACAGATGTGTTAGTCTGACCCCCAAAAAAGCAAAGTTAGTCACTGAATCAAATGTAAAAAGAAACCTACTCCATTACTTTTAAGAGAAGAACAGCAGATGTTTATTACACAACACAAGAGTTTTGAGTGATTTTTATGGTTGGAAAAATGTTACAGGTGCCACTTCAGACATTGATTATGAACCGTAAGACCTGCTGGACTGGACTGGACTGGACTGTAAAGACCTTAGTTAAGCTTACACAAGGATCTCAGTTACTCTCAATTATTGTTACAGTTAATCACTAAATAAAATGTTAAGTACTTGATTCGTATATCTATATTTTGGAGTTTGCAACTGTATCAAGTACACACAAATTCTTTCTGTAAAGTGGATTTGATGTCTTTCAATCTTTTTCACCATTCTTATCAACAAAGCTGCTTGTATGTGCAGAGGGAGAGTTATAGTGTTCCTGTACTGGTCTTCCTTATGACATTAATTGTGCTTTGTGTATTACTTATAAGCAAGAGAGGTGCAAATTTGGTTAAAAAAAAAAAAAAAAAAACTGTCATAAATGCACCACATTGGACCTATTTATTACCTGAATTTTGCGTGGGGGCAGAACCTATGGGAAGCAGCCATTGCCGGCCGAAAATAACATACCATCATTGATTCTAGGTGATCAAGTGTAAGTAAACAAGCAGCAGTCAGTGAGTGAGATTGAGTGGATTTCAGGATTTCTGCGTGTGTTGTTGGTGCAGCTGTAAGCTTTGCACTCTGCCATTGAACTAGGGACGTGACCTAGCACTGGACCATAATGAGTCATCTTAGACTGGTGTCTGCTGCACGAGATCAGTGACCAGTCCATCGTAGCCCAGGTAATTGGACAGAACAATGTTACTGCGTCACTACCGGTGCTGGAACAGCCTGTGAAGGAGGCAACATGTCTCTGACCATGACTGACTGACAGCGCAGCGACTTAATACTCGCATGTAGTTGTGCTTGACAACAGATGAAACCGCTAGTATTATACATGATCTTTTGGACCAGGTGGCAATGAAAATTCACTACAGGTACCCTTTAAAGGGGTCATATTTTGCTAAACCCACTTTTATTAGTCTTTGGTACATTTATTTGTGTATCTGGACCCTAAAAGTTCCAAAAGTTTGAATTTGAACCCTCCAGGTGCTGCAAAACTATCTTTATATTAATTTAGGCAAAAATCGAGTTTAATTCCTGTTTTACAACCCGTTTTAATTCCTTCTTAATTTTGTTACGTCTATAACTAGTTACGTCACGGCATTTGCACACATAGGGTCAAGACTTGCGACGAACATTTCTCTGAGTACAACATAATTGTTTGTCAGCAGCAGTGGTTGTAGTCCATACTGAAAATATGCCTAAACTTCGAGCCGATTACCTAAAATGTTTAGCTGTTGGTTGTATTACTGAACTCAAGTGGCTGAACAGGACAGAGAAGTACGATCAACAACCTGGAGGGATGGGGCGTGAAGTGGCTCATTTGCATTTAAAGGGCCAGCGCTCAAAATGACCTTTCTGGTGTCATTACTCAGAAATAGGGTTGAAGATGGACCTGTGGAGTTGAATTAATGAAGAATTCAGACCCAAGCATAGCATTTTCAGTTTATGTAGACCACAGGGAAATGTTTTAAATGCATAATTCCATTTAAAAAAGCAAAATATCACTCCTTTAAAGAGCCTCTTGAGGATCCCAACAGGTCTAAGTCCTGGTCCTGTCACACACAAAAGAGAAAAGACCAATATGAATCATCTGACAATCCCAAAGCACACACATTCTGTAAAATATTTGCTTTACATTTCCCACAAATTAGACCTAAAAAAAGGAGAAACATCCACTGGTATTCATTAGATTGTTGCTGCGTATTTCAAATAAAGAACAAACAGTTGGGGTATGTGCTCAGTTTACAGTGATCTGGCCCTTCAAGGCAAAATCACTGAGGTATGTGTGTGTGAGGGAGCGAGAAGAACAGACTAACAATGCATGTAGCTGAACTGGCAGGTGTACAACAATGTTTAATGTTATGTAATTTAGCATGCCTTCTTGTGACCTGGAAAAAAACAACACTCAAGTTACATCTCCACAAAGAATATAAGCCGCAGCTCACCGCAGTGTGTTTGTGTTTGTCTGTGTGTGTCTGTGTGAGCGTGAGTCTGTGTTTTTCGCTGCCACAAAGTAACTAAGCCAACTCAGAGAGAGAGCAACGAGGAGCAGGGGAATGCAGTGAACGAGATAAATGTTTTTTCTTCAAAGGAATCCAGCCTGTGGCACCGTGCTCCTTCTCTTTTTTCCTCTCGTTTAATTAAGAAAGCAATCCCTCCTTCCCCTGAGCTCCCTCACTCCAAGTCTCACTCATTCTGGCAGAAGCCTTGTTTAATAAATGATCATGATGATAATGGGGGGTGACAGGGAGTGGTGTGAGGGTTTATTCATCGTATGTGGATGTACATGCATTTATGTGGATTTGTGCATGTGTGGCTGTCAACACTACTCTAACACACACCGTAGTCTTGCTACAATAACATAGAATTAAGATTTCACATGTGACATGGTGAATTAATTATGTTAACACAACAGCGTGCTAGATGAACCTTACAATAACAAGCGAAGCTGATGCTCAAACATTTTTCAAGCAATCGCAGACATTTAAATGCTCATCGTTTGTTTGTTTCCTTTTGGCTCGCTGCCTGGTGACACCCTGTAATTACCACATTGTGTTATATATTTTATTAAAAGAAAATTAACACAAAGTGTGTGTGCGGAGTTCAACACATTAACCCCTAAGATGGAGTCTTTTAAATCCAAATACATTATCAAATATAGACTGTTTATACCATTAGTCCACCAGATATGGAAGATGATGCAGAGAAAAAAAAGAAGCCTCCTGCCAATTTTATTTAGGGCATTAATTATCATTAGCATCCCTTTTGTGAAAACATGGGCATGAAGGTCAGCTGTTGCTCCATAAGTACATGAATTTCTGTCAGTTATTGCTGATGTTTCAGTTTCTATAATCTCTTGTCAATAACATGGCAGTAATGAAGCTGGTGAACTTAAAGCTACAGGAGCTGAAGTCAGAGGAAGAACAGTAGTATCCTGACCCTTGTTTAAAGTAACGGAGGGATGGATGGACGGATGGATGGTTAGGTAGGTAAGTAGACATATTTTTCATGATGTATGTTTGATGTATCTTAGGTACATTGCTTCAGTATTTCACATTTACATCAATAGCAAACATGGTGTGATTAGCTGCATTTCCATTGAACATCTGCACAAACTTTATGAATATATACTAAACGCTGAAAAAACAGAAGTTGTAATGTTGGTTTTTCCATTAAATCACAAATGCGATGATTTGTTTATTTATTATCGCAAGATGACATGAGAAATCATTCCACAAACATGGCGACGAACATAAATATGGTGTGGATTTACAGATATATTCATTATTATTATATATTACCCCTTTATCCTGTACTAAACTAAAAAATGATTTGATTTCCTGGTGTGTCCATACATAACGCGCCATGTTTCATTTAAAACTCCTCTTCTTCACCTGTTGTAACATCGGTCAATATCTGTTTTTTTTATTCATGTGACTCTAGTAGCGGAAAAATGTCTTTCTATTACAATTCAATTCCAACACACGATATACCAGTTGCACTATACCTGAAAAACTATCTCTTGCCTGCGCAAAAACTTTTAATAGAAAAACAATAGTTTTGGCAAAATTGTTGTTTTTCGATTAGGAAAATTTTTATGCACAATATATATTTGCGCAATTTGAGGGTCAATGGAAAAGTGACTATTGATACCTTAACCAATACTGTTTAGTTAAAGATACATACTTAATAATGCATACATCTGTCCAGTAATATATTGTTTTTAAGGCAAATCTTGTCATACATGAGAAGTATATGTTTGAAAATATCTGTAAAACTGTTTTAAAAAAAAAGAGAAAAAGAAATCTTAAAAAAAAAAAAAAAAAAAAAAAAAGGTCTTTCAATTAAAGATCTAATCTGATGTGCTTCAGTGTAGATGTAAGTTCTGCCAAAACTGCTCAAAAGCACAAACTGTTTTTTTAAACTATTTTCAGCAAGCTCTAATTTGGCAAATATGCAACTTTAACTTCTTTTATAGAAGTTAAAGACATCTTGTACTTTAGAAGACCTCTAATATTTGTATGTATCCATCAAGACTATTTTAAGGACTTCTGGAATTTAGCATCTTTTTCTGTGTCACTCATTTTTACTGTCACCCATTTCCACAGTATCTTAAAAACCAGTGAATATACAAGACTGAAATTTTGTACGGTGTTTACCCGGATTGATAACATTATTTTCTGAAAGGACGAAGCAAATCGGTGATAGTGAGTCTGGAGTATTTACTGAAACCTTGTGATTTGAGGTGGATTTACTCACTTGTAAACCTGTTAACACCTGTCTCAGAACCTCCCGTGCTGAAAGGTAACAATCTCAAATTGATGCCAAAAAAGCTACAGCACACTGAACCTTTAATTGCTGCTCTGAACACATGTTGGACCAGGCGTGACATCCTCTCAATTTGCTTTGCTCTCGTAATCTCAGTAAGCTATGAATGAAATCTGGACACCACAAAATGGCTTAGATATGAGTTATTACATGAAGTGAAAGAAATAAATCTGTCTCTATAATGGTACAACATATCAATACACAGCCAGGCCAGTGCCGGAGGCAGCTGGCAGCAAGTTGGAATTAACGTTTAAAAATGATCACAAGTTAGCCTGAGGTGTTTTGCTCTGCTGCGCTATAGGCCTCCTTATGTAAAAGAAACACGGTTGTGGTGGGTTTGGTTCAGAATGAAGGCATCAAGGAGGAACAGGCAGAGTACAGCTTCCCTGCAAATGATTCATACTGACATTTGTTGGGGGTGGAGCAATAGTAGCAATGGTTCATGACAGGGGAAGAAGGGATACAAGATGAAAGGAGAAGTCAGGAATGGTGAGGGAAATGAGTGGTGTAAATAGAAAAGGAGTAAGCATGATGCATAGGCATGAAAGGGAAACAGGCAGAAATGAGAGGAGAAAGTAGGCGGAGAAAACGGAATGGGTCAGAGAAGACAAAATATGACATGGGAGAATGGGAATAAGGAAAGATAAGATGAAAGGAGAGAGTGGCTTAAAAGCAGCAAGAGAGACAAAGAAGAGAGAAAAGAAGGGGATACAGAGAACAAATATGCAGACAGGAGAAGAGCAAGGGTAATGAAGGCAAAAGTAGACCAGGGAGTTGGAAAGTAGAAAAGAGAATGGGAAAGCAAAAAGCTTAAGGACAAGTGAGTGCTGAGACAAAAGAAAAGTTCTGTCAGGCAGAGGTAAAAAAAAAAAAAATACATGTCTTAAAAAACAGGCCAGAATTTTAAGACAAAACTGCAAAACTCCAGTCACGTCGTATCAGGAGACAAGACGATGAAACTACAAAGACACAAACAGGTGAAGAAAAACCAATGAGAGATGAGAAACAGACAAGTGGAGAGAAGGATTCTGCAAAGCTCAAAGACAGAGAAGGGGAGTAAATGATGGTGGGACAAAGATAAGCAGGACAGAGATGGACAGAGGGACATCCCTGGATCGCAGTGCCCCACTTCTGATGAGTGTTCTTTGCAGAAACATGTTTAATTCATCCACTCCTTCACTTCCCTCCTCCTTTCATTTTCTCTCTCTTGCTTATCATCTTCCTCTTGTTTTCATCATTGCTTGCAGGATTACAGGCAGTAATGTACTTCTTTGGCATCAGATTTTTGCAGCATTTGCACTCAATCTTGCTTTTTTCTGCTCGTCTGCCTCTTTTTTTTACTCCTTTAGTGTTTCTTGCCTCGTCTTTTTTTGTTTTTTTCCTCCCTATACACATTTTGCTACCAATTACTTTAATTTCAGCGTTCATGTCACAGCAACATATATCAAACCACCTCACATATAGAAAACAAGATGTATGAACCGTAAATGGAGCAGGATAGATGTGCTACTGCGCAGAGAAATGGGCTTTTGAGTGCATTCATGTAAACACGCGGTCACAAACATGCATAAACACATCAACAACTAAACAGGAACTCAGAATCTTTGTCTCCGTCTATAGTGTTGTGCTCTGTGGGGGTCTCTTTCATATAAACCGAGCACTGGCAGAAGTGAATTGTGGACAGAACAGGACAAATTCTCCAACAGGGACATTCAATGGCAGGAAACTGATATCAAAGGCAACACGAGGCTGCTGCTTTTTTTTTTTTTTTTTTTCTGACAAGCAGTAATAATGAAGAGTAGTTTTTTTAATGGTTGATGAAAGTCAGACCATTGCTGTACATCAACCTTTTCTGGAGGCACAGCCAAAGATTTGCGGTTCCAATTAAGAATAAAAATATATAATAGAGGGGGAAAAAACATTATAAAAAACTGAAGAATGTCTGTCACGTACTGTAGTCCTGCTTGTGATGTTAAATTTGGGGCAATTAATATGAGTGTTGGGATGAGTCAGGAGAGATGATTCACATTTTTATACCAGTGCACACACAGCTGTGCACTGCTATCCGAGCCAGTTCTGAGTAAGTGACTTGCTTGATTACTTACAAAAACAAGTGAAATGAAATGAAAGATTTTCTCATTTTACTGAAAGAGCATGGAGGAGCTATCTCCCTGGGGGAGGACCAATCACTGCTGCAGACTCTTGGCAATTTCTGACTGACATTAGAGCCAATTGTGACCAAGAAGAGGACAATAGACTGTCTGTGAAACGGAGACCTGCAGTAAAGTATCACAGTAGTTCATTTTTTATAGTCGGTTGTTGGCTAATGCTCCAAAAAGAGGTTGACTATGTGTAGAGTAACCACCGTTTTTTGGTTGATTTTAACTTTGCAGCAATCAATAAAACACAAATTAGCGTCTGATTGGTCTCGGTGGGACTTGCTTTTAAAGCCCGTATGAACAGCAATGAACAGAAATAGAATAGTAGTAGTTATTTAACACCGATAACATGATGATGTTCAAAGAAAACCAGAGAAAGTGCAGTGATTGTCAATTAGAAACCAACCCACAGAAACGTACATTCATCAATAATTCCACTAAATTATTCAAACCTCTGTCCGTCGCTCTCTCTGTCCCTGTCTCTCCCTCTGAATCTTGTACAATGTCGCCCTGTGGGCTTCCTGTGCTGACAGGAAGACAGCGGCTTTTCACAGCCGGCCAAGACACACAGCTGAGCGGAAGACGAGACCCCTCTGTGAGCTCGTCTCTGCCCGCTGCACACCCACCCCATCCCCATCTCTTTCTGGATCACACTTACTCTCATTTTTTTCCCCCGTCTGGACGATCCTCACAAGTGTCTCTCTCCCAGTTCTCTCTGAATGAACTCACCCCAGCTCACTATCTGACCATTACTTAATAGCTCTTGTCCTGCTCATCTTCATTTGCCCCTTCACTGTTCACTAAATCTTCTCTCCCCCTTAGTCACACACTGCATGTTCGTTCAGATTCTTCCTCTGTCTCCCTCCAAAGAATCTTCCCTGCAGAATTCCTTGTCATTCTTTTATTGATCATCATTGCATTTTCCAAGCACTACTTTGTCCTCTTCTCATCCCTAAATTCCTTGATCCTTCATATTTCTTCTTGCTTCATCCCTATTTCTGTCATGTCTCTCCTGATTATTTTATGCACTTTCCTTTTTTTGGCCTATTTCTGCATTTCTGTTACATTTCTTCTCTCAGTCTCTTTAACACAAATGTTAAAGTCAGTATTTTGAAGGAAGGACATTTGCTCTTATCTTCAAAGAATGTAAATACAGACAACATCTCAGCAAAAGGATCAAAGTCATTGGCTGTTTTATTACACAACTTGTTTAGACAATGATGTCTCTGAGAAATTAAGTTTATGTAATTAAATTGCAACCGCAGTTATCTTCCTCAGGGCAACATAGTGGCATATTATGTCCCATAGCAACATAGTTTGCATGTTTTTTATCATTAACCAGAGTTGGAAGGAGGATGAACAGAGAAACTTCACAGGAGACCAGAGTTCTCATGCAGAGCCCTGTCTGTGCAGAGGTTTAATAAATAACAGTGCTTTGGTTAGGACTGGAATATTAAGAGATCATAAGTGTGTAATTTTTACATCTCTGCTAATGTAGAGTCTGATCTTTTCACTTATAATTTCATGTTGGCCATGTTCACACTGCAAGGAAGTGTAAATGAAATCTGAAATTTCCCTTAAATCATTCAGATCTGTTTTATGTATTGTTTTTGGATTGGATTGTTTGTTTGTTTGTTTGTTTGTTTGTTTGTTTGTTTGATTGTTAACACTCTAGCAGCAAAAGTATTGGTTGAATTCAAACTGAATTGGGTTTATAGATTGCCAGGGATCCAGAATAGATCTGATTACATTTTGGGAACAGTAGGTCAAAGTCCAAATTTTTTATGAATTTTTAAAATCTTTTTTTTTTTTTTTTTCCCACTTACTTATAATGGGCAAAATTTCAAATGACTGTAGCAGCAAAACTATTGGTTGAATTCATACCAAATTGGGTTCATAGATTGCCAGTGACCCAGAATAGATGTCATTACATTTTGGGAAAAGTTGGTCAAAGTTTCAATGTTTTATGAATTTTTTAAATCTTTTTTCCCCAATTACTTATAATGGGTGACATTTCACATGTCTATAGCAGCAAAACTATTGGTTGAATTCATACCAAATTGGGTTTATAGATTGCCAGTGATCCAGAAAAGATGTAGTTCCCCCTGTACTTATAATGGCCGAAATTTCAAATGTCTATAAAAACATCAATTTTGTTTGGCACATACAGGGGTTGGACAAAATAATGGAAACACCTAACATTGTGGCATCATAGAAGGTGTTTCCATTATTTTGTCCAACCCCTGTATGTAGAGGCAGTTGATATGCTGACATAGCCACACACATAGACATGATGACATTAGCTGGATCGATGCCAAAATAAGGTACAATACGTGCAGGGGGCGGGGTTTGTTGTGCCTGGCACCACTTGTTTATTGATTTTTCATGACCACCACACATCACAGAGAACCTGAATTTTTCAATTCTGATCTAGACCACTTCCATATATGGTCTTATGTCAAATACACATTGAATCTTCATCAATGGGACCTCAGTCTGAACAGTCAAATCACAATTCATGACACTTTTACATCACTATAAACAGAGATTTGTCACAACTCTGCACTGGAGGAAACCATTCATATGCTTTCAGGTGAATGCATTATGACTTCTAAGTCAGCTGACATTTTTACTGCACAGCGAATATTGATGACACTTATATTTTTTTGAGTAAAAATCTGTATTTGAATGCATGATTTTTATTTTTATTGGAGTACTTTTAGTAAGTGTACTGGTATTTTTACTAAAGGGAATGATCTGAACATTTGTAACTCCACAGCTTTTGAGCAAGTTGTTCAGTTCATTCTGGAATCTGATATCAGCCATGTTTGAAAAACTAATGAATACGCAAAGAAAAAAACCTCAGATCTGAGAAGTAAATCAGAATTGAGCACTAAGCTGGCAGCATGAAAGTGACCTTTAATATGGAATCTTTAATCCGATGTAGATGTGATCTACATAGTGGCTGTGTTCTCCCATGAAAGAAAAAAACATATATAATAAGAAACTGTGATGGGTGCTTCCATGAAACTGGTCCCTAAAAACAGAACACAGGGGCTAAAAATTCACACCAGATGTAGACTAATGTTATGAAGCATGTTTGGAAGGACTTTGGGTCTATTTTAAAAAGAAATGTTTACTGAGATAAAAGAGAAAGTATGTTTCAGATGAAACATATTTTTACATAATTTTCATATTTTTATACAAAAATCTGCATGTATCACAGTAAAAAGGATATGAAAATTACGCACTGCTATTTTTTCGAATATCCTTTTATCCTCTCAGGTACATTTTGGTAATCAAACTAAATATGCAAGGCAGAGTGTTTCACAAAAATGACCGCTGTTGGAAAATCACTTGCGCTTTATATGCGTTTAACTGGGCAGGTTCTACATGTACCGCGGGTGGACACAATGGATTACACACAAAACCTGGAATGAGACTGAGATTCATGAAAAATCCACGTCTGGATTAGAAAAAACCAATAGGATCATTAAATTTAGCAGTGTCTTTATTTATAGCGGTATATAAGACCATTTCAAGCCATGTTTTCCAGATCAAATGCACTGACACCTTGGTAGCTTTTCCTGTCCCAATTTTGGTCCTATTTTTGGCCCCAATATCTTATTAAAAATTCATTAATTTTGGGATAGCTCAGAGCAAGAGTATATATTTTTTTGCATTTATCTGTGGTCATCATTAGGTATATCCTGGAGGGAAATATGTCTAAATTTCTCTTTTATTATTGGGTCTAAAAAAGCTGGTAAAATGCCAGATACCAAAATGAACCCAGTTTCATAGAAGCACCCTGAAAGGAATCTTATTTTTACACTGAAGAATTATAATACTTACTTACCTGGATATTTATTTATTTATTTTTTAACTTACAAGTAAAGTGAAGTATTTTCACAGTTTGTATTATAAAAAGATGAACAGACAAATAAAAAAAAAATATATCAGATATGCAATAAATCAGAAATAAGTACTGAGGCTGGCAGTGTAAACAGAACCTATATTCAGTAACCTTTTTCACAGCGGCCTTTTTGGCTCATTAAAGCAGAAAACACAGAGCATACACAGTAACTGGTATCATTATAAATGGCTGCATCACATTTAAGTGAGGTAGTTTCAGGCCTTGGATATGTGCATGTGCGTTCATTAGAATGGCCTCTGAGGGAAACTGAAAGGAACGTAGCCATTGTTAATATTATCAGTAACAGCTGTGCTCAAGCTGCTTTTATAAGCAAAAATATCTGCTGTGTAAAAAAAAAAAAAAAAGGTCTGTCTTCTCAAAAGTCTCCAAGATCATTGTAATTATTAACTTCAGTGCTAATGTTAGAACCACTGACTGCAGCTGAACCTGAGTGGACATTTCACCGCTGATTGTTGTTTCAGCTGGAAAAGTGGCCAATTGCAGAGTTACCACTTACCAGTGAATTTTCTCCTTCAGCAGCCAAATGGAAAACTAACAGATATGCACAGAAGCAACTCATGTAGAGCTTCTAAAAGGTAAAGGGCCGGTTTAACTAATTATGACTGTATATTGAATCCATTTTATATATTTCTGTTATTGATAAAAAAAAAAGCTATTAAATATTATCTTTGGCAATGATTATTTTGATATTTATCACTATTTGTGATGCTGTAATGCCCAAATAAGATAGCTGAGTGGATGTTATTTACAAACTAAACTGAAAGATGAATTCTAAAGTAATATAATCATCAACACGACCCAGAACACATGGTCTCAACCTCATCTTCATAGATTTTTATGACATTTGCTTATCATACCAGTACGTTAAAGTGTAAATAGTTAAAGAACAGTCATAGTTCTGGCTCCTGTTTACATGATACCTTTAATGTTAATGCTCCTATGTTGTTAGAATGGAAGCAGGAGGTGGTCGGTATTATTTTCTGCTGTCTCTTCCACTAGTTACACAAAAGCCAGCTTTACTGTTTGACAACTTTCACCACAGTCTGTTACTTACTTGCAAATTTGTGTTTTATGATATTATTTTGGTTTGTTTCAACCAAGTCAGATGGTGTAAATATACTAGCAGGGTAGAGTCTTAGTTCACTTAATGCAAAGGTTATTTCATTATATGTGTAAAAACAATTATTATAATATCTCATTTTATGGACATTTGATACATATAATTTTGTGCATCACTGACTCACTGGCATACTTTGTATTTTCACTCTATCTGTTGACTGGTATGTGGAATAAATGTCATGAAGGAGAACTATGCTTGTGTGTCATCAACAGAATGTACATCTGTGGAAGCACTGAGGGCAGATTAATCACCAGTCACCACAGGAAGGTGTTATATGCTAAATAAACTGTGCTTCAGCATCTTTAGAACCACTTACTGTCATTTTCTGTACCTAAATAATAATAATAATAATAATAATAATAATAATAATAATAATAATAATAATAATAATAATGATAATAATAATAATAATAATAATAATAATAAAATAGCATTTCCCTTAAAAAAAAACACACAGGACAAAAGCGGCACAAGTCAATGGATAAGAAAATGATGTAAACAGTCATAAATTATTCAAGCAAAGATAAGTAGATTTTAGAAGTCCATGACGTGCTGCTTTGCTGGGTACAAAAGTCTGCAGACTGTTCTTCATGTTAGTCTGTGAATGCTTGTATGGAGTTGCACAGGCACAACTGTATGTGATGGGACTTGAAGAGTCTGACTGCCTGGTGAAGCAAACTGTTAAAAAACATCCCTGTAGATCTGAGTCATGGAATGGGTGGAAGGGGGGAGCCAGGTCGTCTGTGGATGATGGTGATTTGATTAAAAAAATGTATCATTTCTAAGGTAAAGTATAGAACTTCAACTAAAATGATAAGGTGAGAGCATTTAATTCCTACTTATTTCCCTTCTTGTCACTTATGTCATTGAGCAAAAATTCCATAATTACTTTTCAACATACTGTAATTCAAGTGGTTTAACAGGAAGCAAGAACTCTACTACCTTCTGTGAATTTTTTTTTTCAGTTTGCATGAAATCTGCAATGTGACGTGAGGTTTTGACTCCTGACTGGTGTTTGCACATAGATACTGGTCAAACACATAATTGACGGCTGTGATCAGTTACAGTTCATAGTATTTTTAAGGCTTTAATTTGAGTGTCTTGAGATATTTGTACACTTTTATTGGTGCGCTATAAATAAAGCTGAATTCCCACATTCTGTTCACATTCCAACATGACTCTGTTTCTATGATACATGGATTGAAAAGTGTCTAATTTTTCTGTAGTGGTGTAAAAAAGCATCAGCTCCCAGCCAGCATGTCCATATGGGCCCCAGAAGGGTTACAATTGGGCTGCATATAAGGGTCCCATGTGGGTTTGTCTGCAGTTTCCATGGTGCCCCCACATGTGTTTGCCCATATCAGAATCAGAATCAAAATCAGAATCAGAATCTCTTTATTGCCATTGTACCAAGTACAATGAAATTGAGGCAAAGCTCTCCAGTTCAGTGCAAGAATTTACAGACAGACAACACATATCAGTAAAAGCTCACAGTTATTTACATTAAAAACTAAAAAGTATTGCAAACTGAGATATATGTAAAACATAGAATTTAAGTAGTGCAAATAACATGAAAGATAAAAATCATGGGATAAATAGTGTGAAAAACAAATAATATGATATATTCAGATCTCTGATTCTGATATGGGCAAACACATGTGGGGTCACCATGGCAACTGAGGACAAACCCAAATGAGACCCTTATATGCAGCCCAAATGTAACCCTTCTGGGGCCCACATGGACATGCTGGCTGGGCTAGGTAATCTATATTAAATATAGGGCTGGGCAATATGGAAAAAAAAATCATATCACGACAATTTTTTTCATATCAGACAATATCAATATGTATCACTATATAAATCAAATCAATATTTTTGTCAAGCCTAAATTTTCTGTTACTCATAAGTTAGTTGTGAAGACATCAGAAGGTTATTTTTGAATTAAATATGATTTATTTTCTGTCAGAGGTTGAACATGACAGATGTGCTGAAGAATATTATACAACTGTTTCAGATAAATAAAACAGGTACATATATTAAAAACTAAACTGAAAGTCTGACCAGCAGGCAAAAGCTTTCAAGTTTTAAAAGAGAACACAAACAAAACAGACCATCTTCACCAAACAATGCTGGGGGTATACACGTGGGGGTGCATTCCATAACTGCCATAACTACCTTAACTGGCGTAAACTGAAAATGAAAGTTAACATGCTTTGAACGTCCGACTCCCGGCTTTTATGCTTCTGTTGTACATCAGAACCGGAACAGTTTGAACCCCACTTTTCAGTAACCCAGTTGCCCGAGTTCTTGGTCAAATTTTCTTGCACGGGAACACTCATTATCTCCCACTGAAGCCCAAATATTAGTGTGTGTGCTGTGGCTGCTTTTACATCTGTGCTGTGTGCGTCAGCCTAACTTGACATGGCTCTAGCATGATTGGTTTGATGCGGCGCTACTTAATTATGATTGGCTGTTCTTCTGTCTGTCAAAACATGGACAAATGAAATCTATCGAAACTGTATTGAGCATGTGTCATATTTCCAGGGTGTGGTTTGTCACAAAAACAGAGGGGGGAGTGTTTTTTGTCGGAGTGTGTGTGTCTGTGTGTGTTGGGGGGGGGGGGGTTTAACTAACACTGGTGTGAAATGAAAGTGAAACTTTACATACTTTCAACATTCAACTCCTGGGTTCTATTCCTCTATTATACAGCGGATCTTACACAAAATTTTCACAACTTCTAACCTGTATTCACTGGACCCCCTCCACTGCTCTATGACCCCCCCACAAATGCTGGGCCCCATGAATTTGTTACGTTTAAACCCCCACCATCACCTTTAAGGCGCCCCAGTGCATGGGGATGTTCGTGAATTCTGAGACTGCCGACAGTTCGGTTGAGGTGAACGTTAGTGCCAGTGATGTAGGATATGGGTGTAAGAGAACTCAGTCACAACCTGCCTGTTATTTCAATTGGTTGGTTGTCCCCCCCCCCCGAGGATGAAATTCACTGAGCAGAAGTAGGGATGTAAAACCAACCCCCCCAACAAATCACATCCTGCATATTTCTATCAAGGAAAAGTTATTTTGCGATATATCTGTCATTATTGTTTTATCTCCCAGCCCTTATTAAATATCAATATAGATACTAAATTTTAGTTTTCTGATTTGGACATAGAGGAGAACACTGCAGAAGTAATGCTCAATATGAATTGGTTTCATGAGTTAAGTGACTGTCAGTTGCGTGACACGTGTAACTGTTTAACCCTCATTTTGTAGCATTACAGCAGCTACACATAGACACACACATAGTCCAAATATTGTTTGTACTGACAGATGTTACCAGGGGAGCATGTGGACATAAAACAGATATGAAAAGCATAAAAAAACATGAGCAGGGGCTGAGAGACTTGATACCTATTAGGAGCAAGTGTGAATGGGTGGAGCAGAAATTAGAGTGATTGAGTGAACGGATGTGTGTGATGTCAGGGGTGCAATGAAAGTGAGAGATGGAGAGAGGTATTGGTAAACGGCATATTAAGAGAAAGGGAAGAGGTGAACAAGCAGAGGAAAAGAAAAGGGGAGTTTTATATGAGAAAGACCGGATGGAAAGATGTGATGTGTAAGGAATGTTAATGGAGGTAGGAGGGAAAAAAGGGAAATCAGGTAGTGAGGAAGTGAGAAATGAAGGGTCTAAGGAGACTTGAGTGGGAGGAGGGACGAAGACGATGTGATGTGTAAAAAGAGAGGGAACACAGAGGAGGGGTGGTCACCAATGATTTTTTTTTTTCCTTTTCAGACAGAAGTGTTTCTGAGTCTCTCGAGGGTTACACACATACAGTATATACACATAAACACACATACGCACACTCTTCCTGAATGTTTCATGGCTTCCATTTGCAAGATTACATCTTTCAATTAAGACTGTGATGGTTGTCTCTAGGTCCCTGTGAGTCTTTGTGCCTCTATGTGTGCGCACACTGGGTAAAAGGTGCTAAAGGAGAAATTCTCTATAATATACATTTACATTTCTTTAGACCTCTAACCAAAGATTGACAAATATTCATCTATAAAGGAGTTTGTTAAGATTGAATACAGTAAAGGTTTCTGGTCATTACGATAAATAACATTAGCATAATAAATAGATAGTAATTCATTTGCAGGCATTATTCAGTACATTAAGATATTTTATCATGTAACTCTGGTGATGATTAGAAGCAATGGGGAATCATCAGGCAATCAAGTCAATTAATGCTGACAGAATTTGTTTGATCTACAGTATAGGCCAAAAGTTTGGACACACCTTCTCATTCTTTGCATTTTCTTTATTTTCATGACTATTTACATTGTAGATTCTCACTGAAGGCATCAAAACTATGAATGAACACATGTGGAATTATGTACTTAACAAAAAAGTGTGAAATAACTGAAAACATCTCTTATATTCTAGTTTCTTCAAAGTAGCCACCCTTAGCTCTGATGACTGTTTTGCACACTCTTGGCATTCTCTTGATGAGCTTCAAGAGGTAGTCACCTGAAATGGTTTCCTAACAGTCTTGAAGAAGTTCCCAGAGATGCTTAGCACTTGTTGGCCCTTTTGCCTTCACTCTGCGGTCCAGCTCACCCCAAACCATCTCGATTGGGTTCAAGTCCGGTGACTGTGGAGGCCAGGTCATCTGGCGCAGCACTCCATCACTCTCCTTCTTGGTCAAATATCCCTCACACAGCCTGGAGGTGTGTTTGGGGTCATTGTCCTGTTGAAACATAAATGATGGTCCAACTAAACGCAGACCGGATGGAATGGCATGTCGCTGCAGGATGCTGTGGTAGCCATGCTGATTCAGGTTGCCTTCAATCTTAAATAAATCCCCAACAGTGTCACCAGCAAAGCACCCCCACACCATCACACCTCCCCCTCCATGCTTCACGGTGGGAACCAGGCATGTAGCATCCATCCGTTCACCTTTTCTGCGTCGCACAAAGACACGGCGGTTGGATCCAAAGATCTCAAATTTGGACTCATCACACCAAAGCACAGATTTCCACTGGTCTAATGTCCATTCCTTGGGTTTCTTGGCCCAAATAAATCTCTTCTGTTTGTTGCCTCTCCTGAGCAGTGGTTTCCTAGCAGCTATTTGACCATGAAGGCCTGATTCACGCAGTCTCCTCTTAACAGTTGTTGTAGAGATGTGTCTGCTGCTAGAGCTCTGTGTGGTATTCATCTGGTCTCTAATCTGAGCTGCTGTTAATTTGCGATTTCTGAGGCTGGTGACTCAGATGAACTTATCTTCAGCATCAGAGGTGACTCTTGGTCTTCCTTTCCTGGGGCGGTCCTCATGTGAGCCAGTTTCGTTGGAGCGCTTGATGGTTTTTGCGACTGCACTTGGGGACACATTCAAAGTTTTTGAAATTTTCTAGACTGACTGACCTTCATTTCTTAAAGTAATGATGGCCACTCGTTTGTCTTTACTTAGCTGATTGGTTCTCGCCATAATATGCATTCTAACAGTTGTCCAATAGGGCTGTCAGCAGTGCATCAACCTGACTTCTGCACAACACAACTGATGGTCCCAACCCCATCAATAAGGCAAGAAATTCCACTAAGTAACCCTGACAAGGCACAGCTATGAAGTGAAAACCATTTCAGGTGACTACCTCTTGATGCTCATCAAGAGAATGCCAAGGGTGTGCAAGGCAGTCATCAGAGCTAAGGGTGGCTACTTTGAAGAAACTAGAATATAAGAGATGTTTTCAGTTATTTCACACTTTTTTGGTAAGTACATAATTCCACATGTGTTCATTCATAGTTTTGATGCCTTCAGTGAGAATCTACAATGTAAATAGTCATGAAAATGAAGAAAATGCGAAGAATGAGAAGGTGTGTCCAAACTTTTGGCATGTACTGTATGTGTGGTTGACGTAGAAAATAACAGATCAGCCAAACTGGTTTCTTGTTTCTAGTTGCAATCATTTCAATGGAACTTAAAAAAAAAAAAAAGAATTAGCCGATAGTGGAAGATTCATTGATATAAAGAGTTATGAGCAGAAAACAGCAAAGTTAAGACAATTTCATGATCATTGCTCCATAATGCAATCTTTATTTCTGCATTTCTTTGGCTCATTCATTGAGTTTTAGTGGTGCAGAAATAACACTAGTACTGCTTGATTTGTTTAGTATTAGCTTAGTGATGCAAAGTTTGTCACATTGGCCTTTTGTTTCAAGAAATTATTCATAACATATGCTGGTCTCGGACCGTTAGCTTGCTATTTTGAGTTGTATAGCATATGTATATTTCTGTAAGTGCTGCAAGTATCACCATGGCAACACACGTGACGGTAGCTGCTTAAGAGGCCACAGGGTTGTATATATGGACTAATGATATTCACAACTGTCAACAGCAGAGGGAAATCACATATCAGGACGCACACATGAATGCCAAAACCAACACATTAACACTATATCTGCACAGATTTTAGTGATGCTTGTACAATAACCAGATCGTCGTCTAATTTTCATGCGCGGTGCCAGCTGCCAGTTTATATCCAGCTTTCTTAATTGGTGGGCCGTGACCTAAAAGTGGGTTGCATACTTCTGAGTGTTCTGTGAAGTGCAATTATAAAGAAAAAAAAAATACTTCTAATATTCCTTGATGTCTCTGATGACAGACATGTCAAAGTTGTGCAGAAGGTGGGTTGTTGCCATGGTAAAGCAGACAGACTAAAAGATGAAGGTAAACTTTCTTAGTATCATCGTCGTGTGTAAGGCAAGATGCAGCACAATATATGACTGTAAGTGTGTTAACTATGAATTTATAATCAGTGACAATAAAAAGACTAAAACTAAAGTGTGACGCATTATAACTAAAATATCAAAACAAAATCAATTTTCACTTAAAGATGTTTTTTTTTCCCCCTAAGCTTTACTTATTTTTGAGTGCATACAGTGGCACTCATTCATTCAGTTTGTTTCTGAAATCAGTGATGAAAATGTGTGTATAATTTAAGTTTTAATGAAGCACATCTTTACAATGCTATTTTTATGGTTTGAATTCTATAAAAGTTGGCTCTAATTTGATGACCACAGGAAATATGGATGACAAGGTGATACTAGCTGAGAAGCACTGGTTGACATTATAGTCCTGTTAGTTTGGCTCTGTTCTTTGACAGAAATTAGTCACAGGAAAACCACACATCATCTCTTTTATCCATTCAATTTATGTTGTCAGTAGATGCACCAAAGATCTGTTTGGAATCATCAAAACAAGGTCAGAACTGTCACAGTTTATTTTAAACCGTGGATTAACAAACGATGAACTTAACAAACATAACATAGTAGCTTTATATCGTCATAAGCCTCCTAATCAAACTCACCCATATAGATGAAACACTGTGATTTCAGCTTCAAACATAATTCTTATATTATACAACTGTGTCCAATGGTGACCAACAACATTTACACTATGTTTTTGATCACTTTGTCACATTCTTTGTGGCTGAAAGTTGTTTCTCAACCTCAACCCCTTGATGTTTTCATCCATGTGAGACCAGCACAGTGACTCACTACTCCCTCTAGTGGTCACATACAGCCACAGCGATACATTGACCCATGGCTGTGGATAAATTCAATTCATATGTCTACAATCCATACAGAACTCTTTTTTTCCCCAAATACTCTAATGATATTTTTTTTTTTTTTTTTTTTTGGGGGGGGGGTTCATTTTATATTTGAAAGTACAACTACAACATCAAAATACATCACCAAGCCTTGTTGTTACAGTGGGTGACATATACATATATGTTCTTCACATAATGGAAAGAAACACATGATTTTAAAATGCTGATAGCAACATTTTTAGTGAGTCTGAAAGATGATATTACCATTAAAGTAACTATTTGAAGTTGTTTTCTTTTATTTTTTTATTCTGCTGAGTGTGTTCATTAGGTGTTGTCATTTGGGACTTGCCCTTATGCTCTCCCCCTCTTTGCTATAAATAAATTATTGGCCCTCAGTTGGTGGGACCTCTGCTGTCTACTCAAAGGTTGAATTACTGTAGAATGAATTAACACCTGGTTCTGAAATATTGGTATTCTTGTGAGTGCCTTCTATAACCTCTAAATCCTTACATACAATACAGATTTTGGAGTTTGCAATCACTGCATGCAAATGCTATTTTTTGCCCTTTGACACTTATAAAGACACTTCTCATAGATTAGAATAAAGCTCAGTGGTTATTTGGTGTGTGACAGTGTAACATAACAGTTTGACAGAGTGTGGGTAGATAATTGGTTGGAAAGCTTTACGCACCTACTGCAAACACCGATTATCAGTTGTCAGCTTGTTATCTACATATCCAGTAATGGGTTGCCATGTAATGGTGTCTAAATAAAATATATGAGATTGTTAGGGCACATGGTTGATACATACTGTATCAGCATCTGACGTGGGCCTTCACAACATACAAGCCAATAAATGACTGGATAACTGATACCTGGATAAATACAGAATGTATGTGGTTATTACTGCAAGACACTTCTCTCATTTGACACTTTTCTTCTCCTTAATGTCATGCCGCCTATAAAGTATGTGCCCATCTGTCTTTACAAAACAGTCACTTTTACAAAGAATGAAGTGTGTTTGCTTCTTCTCCATGAGGACAGATGCTATCGCATGAATGTCATTAAAAGCTCAATCTGATAGCTGCTCTGTCCCCATCATCTGAAGTTGCTGCTTAAGCTTTGTTTGTGTTTTGTATTCAGTGGGGTGCAGCTTTCACAATAGCCAAGGCATGCAGTACAGTGTGAGTGTCCCAGACCTTGAAAACAACACAAACAGCTCGTGTTTGCCAGTTAGTGTTGGCTGTCAAAAATTGTTCATTCCACAGGAAGCTGCGATTAGATGAAAAATTCATTAATTAGGTTTTGACAATGAAGTGATTATATAACTACCTGCTCTGATCCTTTGATGAAGCAAAAAGGCCTTCAAATATGTTGATGTTACTTCTTGTGTGGCCAAAAAAATCCAGTGTTTGCTGATTTAATTGACTTTTAATAAAATTGATTTTCATGTCATCACTAGCCTCTGTGGATATGCACATATCATCAGTAGACAGTAAGCTCTCAGTTGGCCCTTTTTTTTTTAAGTAGATCTCTGTGTTGGCTTCTGTCTCCATAGGTGGTCTGCTCATTCATTATAAATACACACAGGTTTACTTCCCTCTTAACCTGCATGACTTCCACTCTATTTATATCTGGACTGTCATTTATACAGAAACAAACTACCGTATATTACAAGAGTATGTCTAGAGTTGTGCATCGATAAAGGTCAGGGTTAATTGATACTTGTGATATTTGACAGTTTCTTCAGTGTTAATGTTATGTTCTTATACTGTCACAGTAAAATCAGCATAGTGTACAATATTAAATCATCAAGCACTTCTACACTGTGAAAATGTTTAAATTTTAAATAATGTTAAAACCTACTATATCTTACAAAACTGTGACAGTTGGCCTGTCAAAGGCTATGGGACGTGACAGTTGTGTTGGTGAAATATGTACGCGTATCACTTCTCCTTGTCTGCCCTACTGCTTAACAATGCTATTTCAGCAGAAAAGAGAACAGATCGCGTTAGTCTCCTCCTGCCAGTACAAACCATTTCGGCAGTGATTCCTCTGTATTACCGTCTCATGGAGTCAGATGGAAACTGGGTACCATAAGACCCCGGGCTGAGGAGCTTTGGCCCCCAGATGAGCCTCACCAGCACATTAATACACCCTGGTGCTCATGCACTAAACCTCAACCTATCGATCAAAGTGCAGGGGAGGAGATTTTTAGGCTTATGCCCCAAATACACTGTGTGATTTTGGACTATTCCAGATGTAAGATGAGAAAACCAAGGATTCCTGGCTTGTGGTGGGAAAAAAAAAAAAGAATCAGTTGTACTATGTCACACAGAGAGATTCATAGGTGGTCACTGCCTGGACCTTGTCAAAATTCATAAAGTATGAGGATTTAAGATAATGTTGTCATCAGTCATCAGTGTGGCTGCAGCCCCAGCCCATATCTACTACAGTGATGAGCAACAGCTATGTCCATGTTTGCTAAAACTACTAACCTCCAGCTTTTCTTGACATATTGTCCATCCCATTGTATCTTCTTTTTCTGAGTTGCAGGTCCACTCCCTCCTCCTTACCTGGATTTTTTTATGTACACATAAACTTGCCTTTATCGTTTACAGCTACACTGTAAAAACGATAACTAGAAATTCTTGATTTCATTAAAGTTTTCAAAATAAACTGACTCAGAAATAAAGCTTTCCATCTACAACCTACAAAAACTTGTCTGCCCAGCAAATTTCCCTCATTGTTGTCCTAATTAAGATTATCTAAACAGCACAACAAAGATTATCAGTTTTTGAGTAGATTTTTTGAGTCAAGTTGGGAACCAGTGGGAAACCCCATAGATGATTGACGTGTGCATGTGCACATGGTCTGATCAAGTTTGAACTAAACCAGGGATCACCAGCCTTGGTCCTGGAGAGCCATTATCCTGCATGTTTTAGATGGATCCCTCTTCCAACACATCTGAGTCAAATGATAAGCCTATCATCAAGCTCTGCAGAAGCCTGATAACAACTGTCAGGTGTGGTGGAAGAGGGAAACATCGTTTTTATAGTGTGCTGAAATTGTACCAGTCTAAGAAGGGAGCTCTTGGCACAAAATAAATAAGATTTCAGATAACATTCAGTTGTGCCTTGTTTTATTCAATATCTATTTATTGAGCATTTTTCAATATAATTACAGCAACATACATTTTCCTTTATTTATATACACTGCAAAACGTTACAACTCCATTTAGTTATGTCCGCTTATTTTTCCTCTTCAACTCAAAGAGCTGGTCAGTTGGACCAGGCGGGGGTGGTCATCGTGACAGTCTTACCCATTCCCCTCTGTCATGGTACCTACTTAGAACATCACACAGCAATCAGGCCACACAGGTGTGCCAAAGCCTCTTCCACCAATGGGGTCAAAGGTCCCAACACCCAAAACACCTGTTCTGGAGTGACCATCTTCAAACACCCTGAGTCAGAGTGGCTTTGCTCAGACTAGTGTGGAAATCCCAACTCCTCCCAAAGATTTGGCTTCTCCTAAAGCAGGAGTATTCAAATCCAGTCCTTGAGGGCTGGTGTCCTGCATGTTTCAGAGGTTTCCCTCTTTCAGCACACCTGGAAGAAGGAAACCTCTAAAACATGCAGGATACCAGCCCTCAAGGACTGGATTTGCCTACCTCTGTCCTAAAGGAAGGCCCACCTCTCATCTGTAGTAATGGTATGTTCCTTTGACAAACGAAAGCAAGGTTTTTTGAATGGATAATGTAATGTTTTGAGTTGTTTCAACTTGAAACTTGATGTTTTTATAAAGCAGAAATGTGTGTTTGTTTAACTAGCTAAGTCAAGTTTTTTTGTACTGATAATATAAAATAAATATTTGTTTTAATTCACAGTTTTAAGTTGTAACAAGTGATTAATAGTTGAATCAACTTTCATAACTTAGAAAAGAAAGTTGGGACAATGAGAACATTGCAGTGAAGAAAACTCAAAAATCTTGTCCATCACGTTGCCTTGATATTTTAAGTTTTCTCAACTTTTCCGTTTTTACAGTGTACAGCAACTTGCATCCATGATGGTTCATTCTTGTGTCTTCACTTGCATTTTAACCTGAGATCCAGTAGATTTTATCACATACAGTGGTGTGCAAAAATATTAGAACACTCGTCAAATCTTAAGAAACTAGTGGTTTATTTGTTTCCAGAGCCTGCATTTCACTTTTTTGCCATTGCAAAAGGTAAAGGCAAAGGTACTGAGAACATTTCACCTCCAAATTTATCAGTCCAGTCCTTTTTTTACATTCTACTCTAATATTTAGTGTGGCCTCCCTTGGCAACAATCCCAGCAGCGCATCTTTCTGGCATTGTGTCGATGTATTTTCTGAGAGTTTCAACCCCAGTGTCATTCCATGCTCTCAGAAGCTCATTCCAGAGAGTTTCCTTAGAGTTTCCTTGGATTGTTGCCAAGGGGGGTCAGACTAACTATTAGAGTAAAATGTAAAAAAAGGACTGGACTGATAAATTTGTAAATGAAATATTCTCAGTACCTTTGCCTTTACCTTTTGCAATGGCAAAAAAGTGAAATTCAGGCTCTGGGAACAAATAAACCAAAAGTTTCTTAAGATTTGACAAGTGTTCTAATATTTTTGCACACCACTGTAGTTTGCACACATGATGCACCCAAGTTCATTAGATCCATGATGCACAGTGTAGCTGCCATTAAAATGATAAGTTTGAGGCTTTAGTTGACTATCCAGTTTAGAGATCATATCCTGTAAAGACACACTAAGTTTTAATACCATAGGATTGAAATTGTGCTAAATGTATTTTGGAACATTCTACATTTCACTAGACCCGAGTCAGATTTGCCTTTTCCCTTGGGTTCAGTTGGAGATGAGGAGGAGTGGGACCTGTTGCCTGGGAAGCAACACATCTAAAATAAACAGCCCATACACATCACTCTGGTGTCTCATCGAAGCGGTGATACCAACAGAAGGAGAGGCAGTTAGAGGTGATAAGCCTCAGTTCAGCTGACGAAGAGCGTAGGCATCAGGGTCAACTATTACCCAACTAAGCAGTAAAGTGTTGTTGTATGTTTGTTCATCTGCCTCATTGGATATCTCAAGGGGCAAACCTAAACAGGTTGACTGCAGTCACCATGCCAGATCAAATCTAAAGATTAGGCCTAAGGTCATCCACACTCCAGCTCAGTCAATCTGACAACATGACTGTCATCTATGACAGCTCTTCATCAGAGGCATTTGATTTCCACAAATGGCATTTTGTTTGCCATTCCCCCTAAACAGGCATTTTGTCAGTTCACCAAACACATCTAGAGTGGCAAGAAAAAGTATGTGAACCCATTGAAAATTCATAGCTTTCTTCATGAGTTGGTCGTAAAATGTGATCTGACCTACACATACATTGCAGAATACAGACAAGACTGGAGCTTCTTCACATGGTGAATACAGGCTCCAGGGCGTGCAGAGTATGATCATCAGTACAGAAAAGACAAATGTTATGAGCTATGATGCAGTCCCCCTCACTTCAACTTCACACACCAGGACTGAGCTCAGAAACCACAATTGAAAAGCTTCTACCACCATCATAAGATTAACAAAAATGGGTATGTACAGGAAACAGTCAAATGATCCATGTCTCCCTGTGAGACATTGATATTCATGGTTCACCAGAAATTGTGAATCCATGGCTTTTACTTGTGCTGACTTCATCAAATATGCTACATCTCTTTCAAAGATAAGGTATCCAACAGGGAGGCTCTGCCCCAAGCGAAGATCACATCTATGTTCGTATTCCTCAAGCAGAGGCTCCTACACTGGTTTGGTCATGTGCACATTACAGAGGATGGCAGAATAACCAAAGACCTCCTTTATGGAGAGTCTACTTCAGGGAGAAAGCATCACAGTGGCCACAGTCACACTGAAAAGACGTGTAAGAGTGACCTGAAAGACATCACCACTGATATAAATACTGTTAAAATAACCAGAACGAGATCACACATCAATACTACGCAGAAAAAAAAAATCAGATTTTATATCCCATTTTTAATCAAAATACAACACATACTGTATAACCCATTCATTGATGTACTATTTATTATGATTGACTCTATATGTATATGCTGCGTTACTGTCTAGTACTGAAGGATTTATTTCCTATGTTGCACTGGAAACACCACACAACAGTCAGTCTGTTGTCATGAAACAATGATAGACACATATTCATGACCTCATACATTTCCAGGCATGAACATAATACACACAGTCATGTATGGGGCAAGGCTACATGGCCCTCTGAAGTACAACACATTGTGTTACAGCTGTAAGGGATGGGCTTATTAATTATTCATGACAAGAACTGTTTATGTTTAATCTTGTTTTTGTTTTTAGTACAACTGATTGGAAAGA
Source organism: Sphaeramia orbicularis (assembly GCF_902148855.1). Classification (NCBI taxonomy): domain Eukaryota; kingdom Metazoa; phylum Chordata; class Actinopteri; order Kurtiformes; family Apogonidae; genus Sphaeramia; species Sphaeramia orbicularis. Next base: position 22,488,883 of record NC_043969.1, on the reverse strand, counting down.
GCATTCAAAGGACAAAGTGCCCTACAGAATAAATTAACTGTTTGTGTTTTGCACTATGGAGTGCAATTATAGAACTTCTTTTGCGTTGTTTAAAGTTAAATATAAGTCGGTCTAAATGAGAGCTGAATGAAACTCCCTGTGGGAGTGGGTGGTTCTCGGGCTGGGTCACAGTGGCAAACTCTGCTCAGTGCAGTATAAGTACATAGCAGCTATAGATTAGCAGTAACGTTGGCCAGTCGGGGAGATGAGGGGAATAAAAGGGAAATGACTAACACTATTAATAAAGGCATTTAATGACAGACGTGACTTTGCTAAGATGAAACCAGAAACTGTCTCTGTATAATAATAATAATGATGATGATGATGATGATGATGGATTACATTTCTATAGCACTTTTCAAGGCACCCAAAGCACTTTACATTATTGATCCATCATTCATTCGCTCATACATTCACACTCTGGTGGTGGTAAACTACATTTGTAGCCACAGCTGCCCTGGGGCAGGCTGACGGAGGCGTGGCTGCCAATTCGCGCCAAACGGTCCCTCCAACCACCACCAAACCATCATACGCATTGTACAGTTAGAAAGTGTAATACAAAACAGTGATGATTAAACGTGAGGTACATTTTGAGCTGCACTGTTTTCCCATATTTAGTCTACCCTCAACAGTACACACAATGAAAATTAGTGTTGATATTAATATTAAAATAATCAAAATACTGTCGATTTTGGTACTATCAGTACAAATACCACTGTTGACATGCAGTGGACATGTTCTGCTTCTACATCATACAATGCATATCTCTTTCCACATACATGAAAAACACAAATTAACATATTTATATGGTTCTTCTGTGGTAAGTATGGAATTGCGTCTTCTGTGACTAAAAAAAAAGAACATCTGATGTACGTGACTCTCAATACATTTTTCAGTGTTTTAGAGCCACGTCTTTCTCAACATTTAACTGGATATTACTGATACTTTTAAGTATAATGGAATCCAGAAAGCACCACCACTAACTGGAGCATCATTAAATACCAGGGGTTTGGAATTTCCCAGTCTCAGCAAGAAGTGGGAATAATAATAACTCCATAAATTTACCCAAGAGGTTCTCATTTCTGTGAAATGTGTGAGAAGTGTTACTGTTTTTCTGACTTTACTTTGGCTATGCTCCATTTAAACAAATATACAGTATTCGGCAGCCATCTGCAACTTGCTCCACCTTGGCAACTAAAACCAACCAAGATGCCACATATTGCAAACACTTGATTCACATGTTCCTTGCCTCAGGATTCTTCTCCAAAGTAGTTATTAAATTACTAAATTGTTGTTGTTGTTACTTATTTTTGTGACTTATTTTATGGCCTTGTTATGTACATTCAAATTCTGGATGATACATTTATAACATTATGTTGTTGGGAAGAATAGATGCATCGAATAAAAAGCCTTTGTTGAATCAGAAAAAGGAAAACCTGCCGTGGCAACCTTTCTGAAAGTACAGACCCCTACTGCTAAACATAGAGATTGTCATATATTTCACACACACTTACACTAATGCACTAACCGTGTTCTTTGTATTTCAAGGTTATTCCTGCATATTTAATCCTAAAAAATCAGTCTGAAAAAAAAAAAAGCATTTCACTGAAGTCCATCTTTAACAGCAAACCCCTGAGCACATTTATATGTTAGAGATTAAATGGAATGTTTAGGAATGAGTGAGTGTGGAAAAAAAGGAGTGATCATTGAACAGGGTCTTCTATATATTCAAGGATTTTGCACATATTGTACCAGAAAAGCCATAAATTCTTCTTTGGAATTAGATGAGGAGTAAGTAGTCAGAAGAAGTAAAATGTTTTCTTTTAGAAAATAGAACCTAAAAAGGTTTTCTGGGGTTCAGTAATCATGAAAGTGTAAGTATGCTTTCACTGCTTCTGTATGCCTCGCATACATTGAATAATGTCTTTCACACATTTAACCTGCAGCTGATTTGTCGACCACTTGGGTCAAGGTTGGAGGAATAATAAGGCTACAATTTTACAAAATACCTGACAGTGTCAAACAAGGCTTGATTTCTGCAGTGGAGTCCTGCTGTGCAATACAGTTGCATCTTTGAGTACCTAGAAAGGGGCTCTATAAAACCGATGTATTATTATTATGCATTTGTCATGTATGTAGTTGCAAAAATATGATCATGTCATTCCTGAGATGCAGTCATGTTGAACAAAAACAAATATTATACATATATAGCAATGTCATAATGAATATTTATGCATATATTATATCTTGCATCAGATGCTGTGTTTTTTAATCTATCTCCATATTAATTTTGATTTATTTCTTAATTACAACTACTGTTCAAATAATACATGCTGATACTAGCAGTATGTACACTCACCTATACAAACAGACAACCAGAAACAGCCATGACTGTTTGGCCCCGTATTTGAAACCAGCATAATGAGACCTTATATACTGTAATGTAGAATTACACTCAAGTCAACCACCGCCATATCAGACCAAATTAGCCTTTCCTTTCATGCATGCAGGCCTGCTTCATCCATTACCTGTCAAAACAAGGCTCAAAGGGTTGCTCCATTCTCTTTCATTAGACAACTGTGTACAGATATAAACATACATACAAACACAACTTTTTACTGCTGCAGGGAGCTTGATTATAGCAATTACCAGTGTGACAGCAGCGTCACTGTTAATGATATCTGTGTTATATACCGAGGAGGGCTTTGCAGTGAGTTATTAATACTAAGATGCATTGTTCTTTATGGCCTTATCAATAGAGGCTGTTCTATCAGTCGATACAGCTGCTTCACGCCAATGACTGTTCATCCACAACACAAATCGACCCAGTGTGGGGAGTCTGTTTGTGGTGGAAGTGTGGGACTATTTAAAAGCACATAGGTATTTTACTTTGCAACGCAGCGTGCACATCCTTTACATAAATATTGCATGGTAGGTTAGGAATCAATAGTTATATGTACAAAATATAGAAAAAGAAACCGTTTCAGACAATAAGAGAAATAATCACATAGCTATTATATCATATGTTATTTCACAGTGGATATAATAAGGTTAAAATGGTGGAAAAAAATATGGAAATTCAAGACAAAAATGCAAAACAAAAGAAAGCATTACACCTATTCATTTCTCCATGTGAATCTGTTTTAGCAGGCAGACGAATAATTTTTATGACAGCTTTAATCAGCGCAAAGTGGATGTAGAATACATTAGTCTGCAAATGGAACAAATGGGCGACCGTTATATCTGTAAGATGGATGTGACCGAAAGAGCAGACAGTAACATGACACACGTTAAGAAGCTGATGTCGGGAAGTCAAGCAGTCTAGAGGTGAGCAGTGGTGATTTGAGTGATAGTGGTTAAAAGGAACAGGACAGGGTTGTGGGTGACTTTGTGGTTCCTAACATGGATTAAGATGGGCTAAACCACTGAACCATGAAGGATTCATTCTCATTAAATGGTAATCCAGACCCACTTATCTGTCAGTACTGTCACTGTATTCAACTTAGAGGGCTCATACTCTGGCTGTCTTTTTTCTCTCCATATTTTGTGTCAGCTGGTAAACATAATCATGCGTACATATATAAGAAAACTAGATCTCCAAAAAGAGGAGGAATCAGAGGAGGAATGGATCAATATCTGGAGAATTCAACAGTCAACCACTTCTTCAAGAACATGGGGGGGGACATTGCTGGAAAAATTAATTAGATTTTTCATAACACCTAAAATTATGTTTATGTTTACGCATTTGGCAGACAATTAAATTACAATAAAATAAAATACAATAAAATTACAGCTAAATATGTGTCCAGAGTTTAACCTTGTTGTATAGAATGTGGAGATGTCAGTTGTTACGCCCCGGCCTAGGGGTTCACCAGGGCGAACATAATAGGCTCAACTTTTGTCCCCTCCCAGCTCCCAAGCACACACGTCAGTCAAAAACTAAGATTCACAATATTTATTATCAGCATTTTGTTCAACTAAGGAAGGGTTAGGGGAGGGAGCGGCTAAAACAACAAACAAAATATCTTCTTTTTACCATTTACTAACTTACCTAACCAAAATAAATGCAGGAAATAAAATACAGAAACTTACCTAACTACCTAACAAAAACAGGAGAAAAGGTGAAAACAAAAGAGCCGACCTCCCCTACCAGAAAAAGGTTCAATTTAACAAAACTATTTACAACTATAAACAATCAGATTTTTCCAGGATCGAAGACTGACGGTCACACACACGAACACAGGGTTGGAAGCTGACAGGAGGCAAGAGCGAGCAAGGATGGGAGCTCCAGGGCCATCTTTAAAGGGCCGGGCAATCATGCTCCACCAATCAGAAACCTGCAACAAACGGAAACAAAAGGGGCACAGCCCACCTACAGGACGGGGGGGAAAACACACACACTCTAAACAGAAAACACATACATATAAATAGACAAATTATGACCCAGGGTCATAACACAGTGTAAATCATGCACATGTCTTTTGGTTATGTCTTAAACTTGCATCATTTTGGGATAATGTATATTCAACAGTTAAGATATTTATTTATTTATTTAGAATATGCAAAGAAACAAAATAAAACAAAACGAAACAAATAAAGACAAAACCAAAATAACATTTAAATGAACAGAATCTATCTTCAAGTACACACAAGTCCAAATTTTGCATGGTCAAAAAGGAATACGAAGAAGTATAAGATGTTGGGTTATGCAATTCCTAAAACATGTTTGGTGATGTATTTCAGATGTATTATTGGTAATAATGTAAGAAAAAATGATAGATATTTGTTTAAAATACTATTAGCAGCCTGTAAAAAGGCTATTACCAAAAAATGGCACATATTAGAACCTCCTACAACAAATGACTGGATACAAATTGTGAATGGAATATTTGAGTCTCATAGATTGAGGACTCAAGAAGAGAAGAAATGGACAGTTTTCATTTCAACGTCACATTACTGAAACCAATAGTTAGTCACAAACGTTTTTTATGGTCAGCGTATCTCAAATGTCTCTTATGTTTTTGTACTATACAGAAATCTAACAATAAAAATAAAGTGTAAAAAAACAACAACAAAAAAAACCCTGGATCTCCAGTCTCACCCCATGTCCAGCATTAACACATAAAAACACCCTCCCCTCCTTCCTCATCTGTCTTCAATTTCCCCCCTCACACACTATCTGCAACATCCCATCAAAGAACAAATGTACTAATTTAGCCAAAAACATATGTCTACACTCCTTGACCTGAGTTCTCTGATAAAAGCCAGCACCTCCACTGCTCTAGTGTTGGTTATGTACTTTCTTCCTCGCCCCTGCTACCTCCCGCTCCCATTCCCACTCCGGCTCAAAGCTTTGATCTCCTTCTTGACTCCAGAAACGTCTCCTTAAATATTTTATTGTTCTTTGATCAGCACTAAATATGCTCACCTTTAGGCACTTCTGGCAAATTCGACTTCTCCCAAAACCTTGTTAAAGAAGCTAGTTTGTGGATGTACAACCAATTAGTTTTGTACCGTGACTAGTTTCATGTTCACAGTTGAAATTCACATATTCCAAAATAATTAAAGTCTTCGCTGCTTTCTAAACATTTCTGCTTGTAACACTGGTTGCTAATAAAGCTCCACATTTTTCGCATCTACATATTTTTTTTGTTTAGTCTAACCCAGATCTCTAAATTTGAGGCTGTGAGAGCAAACCACATACTATGATTTGCCTGTTCAGCCTTCTTTCTCCCATATTTCATTCAATTCTGTCTGATTCTAAGTGTGTTGATGCATGTAATGTACAAGATTAGGTTGTGTCCAGCCTTTCCCTAGTATGGGCACAGTGTATATTTACACATTTTTTTATGTGCATGCAGGAATTTTCATATTTTCCATCCCTACAGCTTGTACTGATATAAATATCCCAGCTAATTAATAACTGGAAAGACCTGAGCAGCTCAGATGGGATTTCTTCTGGGCTCATTCACTCTCACCTCCCATTGCAGAGGAGAAAGAGGTGTGAGGAAGAGAGAGAAGGGGGGGGGGGGTGACTAAAGAAGAGGATGACGGTAATAGAAGGGTGGAAAACGAAGTGAAATGACTCAGGAAAAGAATGGAGGTTAAAGTACAGCAAAGGCAAGTAAGAAAAAAAAAAAATCCTGCATCCACAAGACAATTGAATAAAACCCCTGCATTTTTACACCCCATCCACACTAACAGATATTTTTTCTACTGGCATTTCCCCCAACCATTAAAAAGATTAATTCTGTCCGAACATCGTTCCTTTTGAAAATATTTCCATGCACCCTCCAATGCTAAAACAGCTACAACTGCAAATGATCAGACAAACCATTATTCCCAGAGGAGTTTAATGCGTGGACCCCCAGACCTGCAGGCACTACTGAACACAACAGATGTAGAGGCTTTACTGTGTAATGAAGCTGTGCAGCAATGTCAATGAGCAATGTAAGTGAGGTTGCAACTTAGTGGTACACTAAAGGGGCCATATTTTGCTAAACCCACTTTTATTAGTCTTTCATACATTTATTTGTGTATTTGGACCCTAATAGTTCAAAAAGTTTGAATTTGAACCCTCCAGATGCTGCAAAGCTATCTTTACATTAATTCTGGCAAAAATCAAGTGGATTTCTACAACCTGTTTCAATTTCTGCATAATTTGTTACGTTTTATAAGTAGTTACATCATGACATTTACACACATAAGGCTAAGACTTCCAATGAGTATTTCTCTGAGAATTGTTTATCAGCAGCAGCGTGAAAATATACTGAACAAAAATATAAATGCACGACTTTTGTTTTTGCTCCCATTTTTCATGAGCTGAACTCAAAGATCTAAAACTTTTTCTGTGTACACACAAGGTTTATTTCTCTCAAATATTGTTAACAAATCTGTCTAAATTTGTGTTAGTGAACACTTCTTCTTTGCTGAGATAATCCATCCACCTCACAGGTGTGGCATATCAAGATGCTGATTAGACAGCATGATTTTTGCACAGGTGTGCCTTAGGCTGGCCACAATAAAAAGCCACTCTAAAATGTGCAGTTTTATCACACAGCACAATACCACAGATGTCACAAGTTTTGAGGGAATATGCAATTGGCATGCTGACTTCAGGAATGTCCACCAGAGCTTTTGCCTGTGAATTGAATGTTCATTTCTCTACCATAAGCCATCTCCAAAGCTGTTTCAGAGAATTCATGAAGAAGACTGTGCGAGGAAAATGGTGGTCACACCAAATACTGACTGGTTTTCTGACCCCCCTGGTCCACCCAATACAGTAAAAGTGCACATTTTAGAGTGGCCTTTTATTGTGGCCAGCCTAAGTCACACCTGTGCAATAATCCTGCTGTCTAATCAGCATCTTGATATGCCACACCTGTGAGGTGGATGGATTATCTCAGCAAAGGACAAAGGAGAAGTGCTCACTAACACAGATTTAGACAAATTTATGAACAATATTTGAGAGAAATAGGCCTTTTGTGTACATAGAAAAAGTTTTAGATCTTTGCGTTCAGCTCATGAAAAATGGGAGCAAAAACAAAAGTCGTGCATTTATATTTTTTTTCAGTGTATATCCAAACTTCGAGCTGATTACCTAAAATGTTCGGTGTTTGGTTGTATTAACAAACACAAGTGACTGAACGGAACAGAAAGCACGGTCAACAACCTGGAGGGGGCGGGGTGTGAAGTGGCTCATTTGCATTTAAAGGGCCAGCGCTCAAAATGACCTTTCTGGTGTCATTACTCAGAAATAGGGTTGAAGATGGATCTGTGGAGTTGAATTAATGAAGAATTCAGACCCAAGTATAGCATTTACAGTTTATGTAGACCACAGGGCAATGTTTAAAAATGCATGATTCCATTTAAAAAAGCAAAATATCACTCCTTTAATGTAAACTGTGTTGGTTGATTAAAAGACTGATAGACCTACGACCTATATTTGATTCTTGATATTTGATTTTTTCTAGGTGCATGCTAATGACACAAACAAATATATACATTTAGGAATTGCAGTGTGGCACTATTATTTCCTAATTTCTCTAGTTATCCTATTCATGCAAATGCACATTAGGCAGAGTTGGAAGCATAAAAAAAAAGTTTGTTTTATTGATGTAACATGCTGTTTACAGGGGTTGGACAAAATAATGGAAACACCTTAAAAAATCAACAAAATATAATTTAATATGGCGTAGGTCCACCTTTTGCGGCAATTACAGCCTCAATTCTCCGAGGTATTTATTCATACAACTTGTGAATTGTTTCCAAAGGAATTTTAAGCCATTCTTCAGTTAGAATACCCTCCAAGTCTTTTAGAGACGATGGTGGTGGAAATCGACGTCTTACTTGAATCTCTAAAACTGACCATAAATGCTCAATAATGTTGAGGTCTGGAGACTGTGCCGGCCATACGAGATGCTCAACTTCATTAGAATGTTCCTCATGCCATTCTTTAACAATTCTAGCTGTATGGATTGGGGCATTATCATCTTGAGGTGAAGGTGTTTCCATTATTTTGTCCAACCCCTGTATGTGTGGATGTCAGGGCCAAATGTAGAGAAAAATGTCTAAATTGGTGAAAAAAGGCATTAGTGAGGTTTGTAATAATCTCCAGATTGGTCATCTTTAAGTGGAAGAGTGATAAAAGACAAAAAATGATAAGAGAGAACATTCTTGAAGTGCCATAAAATCATATATAACATGAGACTCTACATGTGGTTGCATAAATGAGCTTTACCTCAAAGGACTGCACTGTATACTGAAACACCCCTGACACCTGTAAGAGTGTTGTTTATGCTCTCCAGCCACTGAAAACAATCTGAAAGCGTAGAACTTCAATATCACCGCACTCAGCTTGTCTAAGATGAAGACAGCGCTGAGTCCTGTCAGGGATCCAAACAGACTACAGAAGTATTCAGGATAGAAAAACCAGGTCCCACACATTGAAAAAAGGACAACTTTCAATTACAGTCACATTCTGGAGGATCAGTGTATGAAAGGAGGCAGCAGAATGTGTTAATATTCTTAAAACATTTACATATGTATATTCTGTGTGTGTTGGGCAAATAGATCTTCTTGTAGTTCAGGTATGGGTGTGTCTCCCCAGCGACGGTCAGAAACCACTGATCACTCAGGTTCTATAGAGTAGGAGGCAGTTAATATGATAGAAATGTCACTGAGCTTTCAAAGGTTTTCACTGCACAGAATAAGCAGCACTGGCCAAACATACAAGTCATAGACAGAATGTACACCTTTAAATGAGTGTTCTGTGTCACATTCACATGGTTCGGCTTGTGTCTAATACAACTTTCTTTTTCTTTATTTTGATATTATCTCATTATCAAATTAAGTCAACTAAGATGTATTTTCATGGCCCTTGCCATGGAAATGTACGGCCAAAATAGCCTCACAAAACAGGATTAATAAGTGGTGCCAGGCACAACAAACCCCACCCCTCGCATATATGTCCCCATTATAATTAAATGGGAAGATTTTTTTTTTAAAAAATCATAAAAAATATTAACTTTGATCTACTTTTCCCAAAATGGAATGACATCTATTCTGGGTCACTGGCAATCTATAAACCCAATTTGGTATGAATTGAACCAATATTTTTCCTGCTAAAATGTTAACAAACAAAGAAACAAACAAGTGGTGCCAGACACCACAACCCCCCCACACACGTACACACGTATTGTATCTTATTTTCACATTGACCCAGCTGATGTTATCATGTCTATGCATGTGCTGATGTCAGCATATCAATAGCCTCTATATATGTGCCAGTTTTGAAGGAAATTGACACAACCTTTTTATAGACATTTGAAATTTTGCCCATTATAAGTAAAGATTTAAGAAAATTCTTAACAAATTGGAACTTTGACCTACTTTTCTCAAAATGTAATCAGATCTATTTTGGGTCACTGACAATCTATAAATCCAATTTGGTATGAATTCAACCAATAGTTTTTCTGCTAGAGTGTTAACAAACAAACACACAAACAAACAAACAAACCGAACTAAAAACAATACCCCTTGCCTCCCCTTCGGGGGGCGGGGTAATAAAACTGAAATAAGCAATAATAGACAATCACCACAAATGAAATGAAAGAGAAAAGTGAAAGAAATGATACAATACAGGGTTTGCATGTGAAATGGTGTAGTGAGCGCGTTATGGTTCATGTAGATTAATTTGTGAACTAACTTTAGTCCTTCGTGTGATTCTGATTTACCTCATTATTACCGCTCTGTCTGAACATTACCATGCTAACACCCCTTTTATATTTATACATATATATCTAAATGCACTTACATATTAATGCTTCCAGCTGTATTAAATATGACACCCACACCAGCAGGGCGGGCATTCAGTGAGTTAATTTTCATTGTGTTCATGAGAAATCATGAACAAAATGACAATATTAACCAACTGTTGAAGGGGGTGGTCTGTGGTAAACTGTCAGTTGTGTGGACATGAGGACATAATCATCTTGGTGTGAAGAAGTCAGGATGGATAAGAAACCTATTAATTTAACACATAAGACCAGTGTTTGTGTCCCATTTCAAACCATTATAAAAGATAATCTTACAAGTCAAGAAAGTCACAGTTTGTAGAAAAAATGTTACAGTACCAGACTGTGAAAACATGTCATAACTCCTCATAACTGTCTCTTTCCACAATTCTGTCTCTGCAGCTTCAACATGACTGGACTAGTAGTGAGTTACTTCTTTTAAAAATAACAAAAAAACAGTATCTGTCTATCTACTTATAAACAATAATCATTCTTTTGGCTTGTTTCTCTGTGTTGATCAGATGGGTAATAACTTTTTAATACTGTGAGATCATCTAAAGTAAGTAAATAGAAAGATAAGTGTGAAATAGGGTCGGTATCTGATAAAGCTGGTTAAGTGGGCAGATTTGCCTAAAGATGATTGACTTAAATTAAAAGCGTGAATGAATAAATACATTAACACCAAACAGGGCAGCAGATGTTTGAGCTGAGTAGTAGGAACCCTCGTGTCAAAGATCAATATCCTCATTACTGACTGACGTTTTTGAACTCCATCAAGTGTTTTGACTTTTATTTGCGAAATGGTTGGTTAGGACCAGATTAATCATGCTGACAAAATGCAGGCATGAAATGAAGCTGAAATTGTATTTTCTCTGTCCTCTGGCGATGAACTGAAAAATACCTTCCTGTTATTCTACCCGGCGGCTACAGTCTGCCTTGTCATGGAGGAAAATCAGATTGTTTACAATGCAGCATTACAGATTGTTCCACAACTGCTGCAGTCAAATGTGTTGTCAGCCTCAAGGAACATACATCCCAGACGTTTAACGTGCTGCAACTGTAAAATGTAGATTGCATCAAACTACTTTTTGTTTTTTACAAAGCTACTGTTTATTTCATGATGATGAGTCAGACCGGTAATCACTGAATGAGCTTAAAGTATGTGATGTGTATGCACCAGTAAAGGTGAATAGTAACCTGTGGTAATCTGGGGCTCGTTTCTGGGTTAAATAGTGAACACACTCATTCACACACCCATCATCACAAATAGTGAGCTAACGATGGGTCAGCGAACACAGAGGCTTAGTGAGCACAAAATCTGTTTCTGGGCTCATTGCGTTCGCTAAAGCATCGTTAGCTCGCTATTTGCAACTATATGTGAGCGAAGAACAGTGAACACCTCTGCTCCTGCTGATTCTGTTCATCTGTCAGCATTATATTTAGAATGAAGAATTATTATAGGCTATGTACACACATATATTGTGCGTCCAGCTGGACGTCTAAGGGTGACCGGAGTTATTCCACACTGGTGACTTTAATAACAGAACTCTAAACGGTCACTGTTGGCTGTAACCAAACTGAACAACAGGGCAAACAGACTGTATAAAAAAACTGAACTCTGCTCCATTCACTCATCCACTCACTCATACCTCATTGCGTGCGCACACACACACACACACACACACACACACACACACACACACACACCGGTTCACTGGCTTCGCCCCCATACCGCTCTCATTCATTCACTCATTCATTCATCTCTCAAAGCCACACCCACTCTGTCCTCTGCTGTACTATGTCCTAAAGTAATCTATAGCTATCCATAAATTGATGCAGAGAATAAAATTCAGTGAGCGGATCAATCCTAATACGGTAAAATTGTTTTTGTTAGTGTTGTAGTCAAGACCGGCTAGACCGAGACCAACACACTGCAGAGACTGAGGGGTATCGAGACCAAGACAAGACCAAGACCAAATGAGTTGAGTCCGTGACAAGATGAAAACAACAAAAAACTAGTCCGAGACTGGTCTTGAGAACTACATCACTACAAAATGTCCAGGGGAAAAATGTGATATCATCAAAGATATTGTAAAAACTTCTGTTAAAAATCTTCTTTTTCAAATGTAAATAATATTTCAAAGGAAATACATGACAGAAATAAAGTGAAATGAAACTACAAGAATATATTCTCATTCTAATGCAGACCTCTGAGGTCCACGTTAAAATCAACCCTGTAACGCGGAACTTAGCGAGCACAGACTTATAACCAAGTAGCCCAGAAACGGGATAACACATTTTGCGTTGCATTGGGATTAACAAACTAGCAAGCAAGCCCAGAAATGGGATCGCTCAAAATGCGTTAAATGGTGGCATTTTGCATTGTGTTGGGCTTAACAATTTAACAATCAAGCGCAGAAATGAGCCCCTGGTGTACAAACTGTCAGGTCTTGGAAAGAGCCAGCCATAATGAGAGGAAGAAAATGTTAGAGGCATGGGTGTGGTCTATTAAAGACAGGGTGAAAAGTATGGTTATTACAAATCCAGGTTGAGCTAACAGAACTGAAACTAACTAAAGTAAAAAGAAAGGGAAGGTAGAGGAAGTCTGGAGAGACTGGTGGCTTCATTGCCTCCATACCCAGGTGATGGGTGATCCGAAGCAGCTGCAGCCGCTCAGCTGTCAATCATCTGGGCCCATGAACAGGTAACCATCAGGTGGTCCCAGAGGAGCAGCAGGGGGAACCTGAGAAAGACAAAGAGTGTGCAGATGAAGAACAGATGAAGGGAAAAAAACACCAGCTGGCTGGGGTTCTGTGCAATTCTATGGACGTATACACAGGAGGCCAGTGTTCATCTACTACTGAAGGTAAATGTCACACAACTTTCATCATGTAGGTTTCTCATTTGAGCTTTTCCCGTGGTCTTCACCTAACCAAGTTGTGTTTTTGCATAAACCTACAATAAAATACTCATTCACAGTCAGTAATGTATCATGCCTAGTGGCAGTCTAAGTATATTTCCATGAAGTGGTGCATTTATGACTGTCAATATATATTGCAAGTACTCAGAAATGTAGGATTTCACCCAGCACTAACCAAAGATTTAACATGATGGTATCACAATGCAAGTCCTATTCCCATGGGACTGGTATCACCTGTGGATCTCATGAATCTGCCATTTCTGGCATTTGTAAAGTAAAAAGTTCACAGCAAATGGCCTTCCCTATTTCAGCAACAACACTGGTTCGGTGGTAGTATTATTCCCATGGGATGTACACCATTATTTTTGTCACACATTTATCCATCCTATTTCCTGTTTGAGGACAATAGAGGCTTTCTGGTGTTGATAAATGAAAGTTTTAAAAGTGTTTTTGGTGGAGATTCAGCAGGCTTGTGTTGCAATATAACATTAATATTCACTGAAAGAGCAATCTCGAATCCTTCAGAAAAGCAACATCCCAAAAGGTGATGAGATGGATGACATGCGTGACAGCTACAGGAAGGAACTTTTTTTTAAATTATTTTTAGACACTTATTGTTAATGGTGAACCTACCCTTTACAGGAATGATGTCAGTTCTAAACCTCAGTAGAAAACAGATTTCACTCACTGGAGGCTGCTGTTATTCTACTCCTGTATGAATAGGGCTTTAAAAGCAACAGTTGTGTGACTGATGATATTTTCATAAATTTATGGTATGATCCGTTCTAGATTGTGACAGTAAATTGGGAATAGAGTCAGTAGCACTGTTCTCTTTGCTGAAAAACACAAAACAAAACAAAACACTTCAGTACATATATGAGCATTCAGAAGAAGCAAACATAATGTGAGGAATGAGCTGATGTGAGGGTCACAAAAATCACACATCACTGAGGAAAATAGACTGGCAGGAAAAGAATGAGAATAAACTGGCACAGGTGAAGATGCAGATTTAATATGCAAGGAAACGGGGGACAATAAGACATAGAGTAAGTGACATATACGAGGGGTGGGGCAGACAATCGCAGTGGCGGGAAACATACAAAGGCAGGAAATGAACTGAAATGAGAAAAGGTTAGACACACGGAAATAAAAGAAAAAAACAAAGAAAAAAGTGAGGAATACAGAAACAAAACCTAAGGCATAGAGCTGGTCCTGACAGACTGGTAAATGTTAATACCAGTGACCACCAGTGACATTACCGACATAATCCATTTTATATTTGTATTACCATTAGGGACGGGAATTGATAAGAATTTAACGATTCCAATTCCTTATCGATTCTCTTATGGATTGTCATTGGATGAGGGAATAAAAGAGTACAAACGGGTTTGTTTGCATTAACTGTCTTTTATATTTCCATCTCTGCACAGAAAATGCACCAGTAATAATAACAGATGACGCCAAGCCCAGTAAGAGGGGGGGTCCCACACCATACGACTGTACAACGTGAAAGTTCAACTTAAGACGCTTTACTAATTCCTCTATTGCCGCGTTTCCACCACGTGGTACCGGCTCGACTCAACTCGGCCTTTTTGCGTTTCCACTACAAAAAAGGACCTTGAATCTGGTACCCGGTAGTTTTTTTGGTATCACCTCCGCTGAGGTTCCTAGACTGGGGAACAGATACTAAAACATGACATGTAAACACTGCAAACCACTGATTGGTCAGAGAGTTGTCTCTGTGACCTGCCGTTTTACAAAAAACAGATGCAGAAGTTGACAGTAAATGTAGCGGTAGGTTAATCCATGTGATGACAGCCCGAAAAACTATACCATTCACTCAGGAGATTCAGTCTTTGGTGGCCGACGTAAAAATTCAGCATGAGCTTGACGAGACAACACGCAACAAGTGAGTTTATCAGCAACTCTCTGAGCAGACGACACGGAAGTAATGCGCCGCATCGCTATGACGTCCAGGTACTGTAAAGTCGGTAGTGTCCTGTAATGGAAATGGTCTCCAGGAATAATATCTGGTAAACAAGTCGGGTGGAACCGAGTCAAGTCGGGCCAGTTCCATGTAGTGGAAACACAGCATATGTCTCCCACTGTTGTGCACCTCATTTTCCTTTTCCCTACCTTCAGAAACTTTTATTTGAGAGGGCAGGACGTTTGTTGCATGCTGTGTGGACAAATGTTTGAGCATATTGGAGATATTTTCCCCCTTTGAAGAAATTAAGGCTTTGCAAGTGTTACAAGTGGCCCTGGTTTCGTCTTTTCGCATGAAATATAGCCATACATAGGAGCGTTTCTGCCTCGATGCCATGTTGGCTACGTTCTAAACAAAAACAATGCCGCGTTCATGTGACGTCATTACACATGCGCAACAAAGGCAGAATCAATAAGCAGCAAGCCCGGATTAACCATATGGGCAACTGGGCAATTGCCCAGGGGCCCGCGACCTCTGAAGGGCCCTGGGTAGCTCGGGCATAACAAAAATATCTGGTTATCTTTTGCTTATAAATGAAACTGTCCGCTGCCCGGAGCCATTGCACTGCACAGAAACCCTGCTCCTGCTGTCTGTGACCGTGAGCTGAGACCCTCTCCTCATTGGTCAGTCCAAAAAGTGAATCAGCGGTGACGCAAATCAATGTGCGTGCACTGAGCGGGATGTGAGATGTCAAGGACTACGCAACATATGAATATGCGAATCAAAACATTGCAAACATGGAGAAGCAGCTAAGTGGGAGCGCCAAATGAAAATTATAAAAGGAGAGGGACATTAAAAAAGCTGAAAATTTAAAGAACATACCTAAACATGCACTTCCCCATCATTTAGAATACAAATTTTGTATTGGTCAGATAAGTATTTCTTTGAGAGAAATTGACGGTTTTCCAGATGTTTATAGTATTTAGTATATGTAGTATTTAGTGTTAAAATGTTTAACCCTTGCCTTGACAGGCCTTGAATTGTGATGTGTTTTCTGTTTAAAAGTTAAACTGGGACCAAAATGTTTATTTTAGCAGATTATACTGCATTATATTTATTTTTTCCTTGTGGTGGCTCCATGAAAATGTTGAGATATGTTTATTGTTGAGAGAAAGCAGATTTCAAGATGTTTACATTGCACTTACTTTAACTCTCTTGTTGAATTCTGAGGTGACGAGGGGATTTCTGTTTAAAATTCATATCTGATTCTATCAGATTATGTTTGTGTTTTGTCTGTGGGCTTTTTCTGACGATTCAATACATTTGTGTTGGCAAAAAGTGTTCTTAAATCAATACTGGATACTTTGGAAATGGTTTCTTATTTATTTTTTTGTGAAAATGGAGGACATTTCCCTCTCTTTCTAATGTAGTGGATCAATTTTAGATTATACTGATGCTAATGTGTTTTGTTTTCATATCATCATATGCAAGTGAGGGGCCTTGACAAGAGGCTATAGTGGTGCACTTGTAGTTCTACGAGCATTTACACATTTGTACATCAAAATGCCTTTGATGATAGTTAGATATTGAAGTATGGGGTATATTTACATATATTTCTGGAACTTATTCTGTATTTTGCCAGATTATAGGGATCCTGGGGTTGTGATGATGGGGCCCTTGAATATTGTTGTCCAGGGTACAATGAAGTGCTAATCTGGCCCTGATAGGCAGAATCGTTAAGGAGGCAGGCAAGCGATTCCAAGGAATTGAGCTACTGGGAATCGATTCCCAAAAAGAACGGTTCTCGATTCCCATCCCTAATTACCATTTTAGCTTTTTCACTTTAACATGGCAGTACCCCATGTCAAACCATCATCGTTGGGCTGTTGTTCACATAGCTGTATTTTTATTATTTTCATGTTAAATATTAGCTGATTGCTTTGAGAGGCCAACAGTTACATTTACTTTACTTTGTTATTAAAGTCAGCGTTGGGGCCAAAGAGCAGAAACAGTATTCTGCGCACATCTCTGTTCCTAGAATATTTATTGATGATAATGAAAGAATGAATAAAAGAGCACAAGATTAATTAATCCTTTGACTTCACTTTGCATTGAATAAGCTTTCAGTCTGAAGACCAAAATAAACCAATCAAAAACAGTTCAAGCAAAACTGTGAACTCAAGGCTCTTCAGACAAAGTAGCCCAACTCCACTGTTTTTCTGTTTTTATGACTCTAGTATTTGATAGGAAGAGTAAATTCTCTTCATCTGACTTTGCTCTGAGTTGTGTTACACTTTTTTTCTCCTCTGTATCCTGTTTCATTTCTTTTTATTGAAAAGAAATTTCTGATTTGTTCCTCTTCTTGCCTTCAGCATCGTTGTCTCCACAGCACACAGTACATCTTCCCCCATTCTCAGCTGCCTTTTGTTCATTTCATTGCCTTTCATTTGTTGTCCATTTAGCTAATGTCTTTGTGTGCAAATAGTTTTAGCAGAAATTCAAAAAACTGCCTTTTCTTATGGTTATGAAAAAAGATGACGTGATTTATTTTGAGGTAAGATTCAGCGAAGGGAGTCTTGATTCTCATATCACACGTTATGCCTTTGTGTATATGGACATTCATCTCACTCTCCCTCCTCCATCACTGTCAGTCACTCTCATCTTTAGAATAATCCGTCCCTTTCCTCCTTTAGCTCTTTCTTTTGCGGCAGCTCTTTTTAAAACCCCCTTTTATGCCACTCTGTCATTCTCTCCCTGTCCTTCTCCCTCTACGATGTGAACCCTGAGGGGCTCAGAGATTGCAGCACGATGGTCACATAGCAGCAAGAAGATACACATGGGGTATGCAAACACACGCATGCACATTTACTCCTCAAAGCGCATTCATACACACATGCAAAACAACACACGGGCACACAGAAGAGAACAAATAGACGGTTGTGAAATGTGGAACACATGCACAGAAAGAAGGGCGCAGTGCCTCGGAGCAAATGGAATAGACACATAAAGTGTAGCATAAGCAAATAGAATGCACTTAGGAGAGCACAAACCTTTATCATCACTGAACAATGCTCCATCTTATGAAACTGCAGCATTTATTAAAGTGCACATGGGCTCACCAGTTTATAAGAGGCACCAGTTTATTGCTAAATAAATGTGATTCATTGCAATATTTCCCTGTTTTGTCTTTTTTTTGGTAAGACCTTTTTTTTTTTTTTTTTTAGGACTGTAGATATTGCTACTATTGAATAACATGTCTAATATTTTATCAGTTCTGTAGTGGCTTAATGTGCATTCTATTTCAGTTGGTTCTTGTTTACAGTTTGTGTCATGTCCTCTTTCTGTGTTACACTTCTCAAAAATCTTCTTTGCTCATTCTCAGTCTTTCTCCTTTTCCTGAGTGTCACTTTGGATCTTTCACTTTCCTTCTTTTCTCTCTCACACTAATTGCCTCCCTCTGCATCTTCGTAGCCACCTTCCTCTTCCTTCGTTTCCATCGGGTAGGTTGACAGAGAGCTACCATATGTGTGCCATCACATTATATATGTCATACTGAACCTGTCCAGGGGCAGTTCCTGACTTAAGTGGCTATGCTGGGACCAAACGACACAAAGACAGTATTCAAGATTTTAGTATTTAACCCATAAAGACCCAGTGCCATTTTTGTGTCAGTTCCCAAAGGACTTTTTCTCTCTATTTAACCTTTCTTAAGTGATTGATCACCATTTATTGTAATGTTATCCTCTGTATTTTGCATTTTTTTTCAGTGAAAATCAAGTATTTTTCTTTATTTAATGTTCTGATCATGTAGATGTTCATTAAAGCTCAGATCGAAGTTGAGGGTTACTAAATCAGAAACAGAGAAAACTGAAGAAAAAGTGACTTTTTCAGTAAAATATATCATGAACTGAACATAAACCAAGTGTGTCCATCCACTGTCATTTGTCAAACTCCATGGGTTTTACTGGTGAATCAATGTTGTAGAAGATGACAGTGTTTCCACGGTAACTATGGAGCCTCTGAACGTCTGATGACCATGAAAAGATGACGAACTACATTTTACACCAATTATTTCCATGTATTGATAGGATTTGTAGATAAAAATTTTAGATCTGTAGATGCTTTTGGTCACTGGAGGTTGTTTAGGTGTTTATGAGTTAAGTTCAGTATTTAAAGCCATGTTAGAATGTATTCCAGTGTTATTACATAAGGAAATTATTTAAGTTTGATGTACTACAATACTTGCCCTCGATTATTTCAATTTTTATTCAACTTTACACCCCATTTAATTATAGAGATAAATGCTTTTGACTTTACACTCCATTACATGTATCTAACAGCTTTAGTTGCTTGTTATATTTCATCTGCATTTTTCATGAAAACAAAAAAAAATCATCAAAGATAGAATAACCACATTGATCAAAGCAGAATACAACAATGAATACTAACTATGACTATTCCAACATGTGTTTCACTAGTGATTTTGACTAGAATTGATGCACATTTAACCCATAAAAACCCAAACATCCACTTGGAACCAAAAGCATTTACTGATCTAAAATGTTTAATACCTATTGATCCATCAATCATACCAATACCTGTAAATAATTGGTGTAAAATGCAGTCAAATATGAGCCATTTGAACGTTCAGAGGCTCCATAGTTAACGTAGAAAAACTGTCATCTTTTACAGCATTGATTCACCAGTAAAACCCATGAACTTTGATGAATGACAGTGGATGGACACACTTGGTTTATGTTCAGTTAATGATATATTTTACTGAAAAAGTCACTTTTTCTTCAGTTTTCTCTGTTTCTGATATAATAATCCTCAAGTTGAATCTGAATTTTTATGAACATCTACATGATCAGTAAATTAAATTTAGCAAAATATTATATTTCTACTTGAAAAAATTGGAAATACAAAGGAGACTACTGTAATAAATGATGATGAATCACTTAAGAAAGATTAAATAGAGAGAAAAATTCATTTGGGAAGTGACACAACAGTAGCACTGGGTCTTTATGGGTTAAGTAGGAATACATACACAGGCATACAGCAGCTGTCAGGAGCAGCGCTGTTGTTCAGCTGAAGCCACAGTTCTGACCAATTAACAAATAATAAATTACAACTGGAGGAACCATAAGTGGCTTTAAGACTTCTGTATTCTCCGTCGGCTTGCCTTAGGACACCTGAATTACAGTTTGACATATAAACACTAACCCTTCACTCAAACTCAACACCTGTCACTGTCATGAAGTGGAGTTCGACACCAAGTGAGAGCGAGCCCAGGGTATGACTCCACCTCTCCAGGTGACTGCAAAAAGGTGAGATGCTCTCTCTATAAAATAGGATCTATATAGTTTGGTGGCCCTTAAGCCATAAAGACCCAACGCTACTTTTATGTCAGTTCTCAAGTAAAGTTTTTTCTATATCTATTATTTCTTAAATGATTTATCACCATTTATTTATAATATTATCCTTTGTATTTTGTATTTTATCAGTATAAATCAGGTGTTTTCCTGTATTTAATTCACTGATCATGTGGCTGTTCATTAAAACTCAGATTAAAGTTGAGGGTTATATCAAAAGCAGAGAAAACTGATGAAAAAGTGACTTTTTCAGTAAAATATATCATGAACTGAACATAAACCAAGTGTGTCCATCCACTGTCATTTGTCAAACTCCATGGGTTTTACTGGTGAATAAATGTCGTTGAAGATGACGGTGTTTCCACGATAACTACAGAGCCTCTGAACATCCAAATGGGTCATATCTGATGACCATGAAAAGATGACAAACTGCCCTTTACTCCAATTGTTTATATGTATTGATAGGATTAGTGGGTCAACAAGTATTACATAGTTTAGATCAGTAGATGGTTTTGGTCGGTGGTGGGTGTTTGTTTAGGAAACACTGAAATGACAATCTATCTATCTATATATATATATATATATATATATATATATATATATATATATATATATATATATATATATATATATATATATATATCAATATATCTGTTGTTCTACGTGACTTATTTGTGCTCTGTCTGTCAGTGTCCTATTTTCATAACATGATCAGTCGTGAATTTTTTTATTCACAAATACAGACATGTTATTTTCATACTCGATGTGAGTTTCATACTCTGTGCGTGATTCTTGCAGTTGGAGCTGACCGGATCCCATCAAAGGGAAGGCTGGAACTTTCCAACTGTAAAAATAATCCTCACATCTGTTTCACCCCGCATATCAGTGACATATAAACATAAGAATTTGATAAATTCATCATTATAACAGACTCTTTATTCAGAGGGGGCCCACAGGGTATAGTCCAAGCTTACTTTTAGGAAGGCACTAACATAAAATATCAGACAACACCGATAAATACGTGGACTCATAGCAGGGTTAGCTGGTGCACATTAGATAATCCACCTGACAATGTTCACTAGTTATTGGCAGACGTAGCCTTCAACTAGGCTCTCAAACCCTCCTCCAGCACAAGAGCCATGTTTTGTGGCTAGTGCACATGTCAGAAAGAAATGTAGATGTCCTCAGGCATACTCAGGGTGAACAGAAATGTCCTGTGGCACTGTATACCTGGGCAATCTCACAAATGTAATGATACAGTTAAATGTTAATTATTTGGTGAGTAGAGCTGTTCATAATATGGCCGCGTCCATCATATGCTGTTATTTATTACTGATTAATAAACAATAAGAAAGATATTCTTTTGATTCTTTTGTATTTGACTGTTAATGTGTTAAAAATCACCAATGAAACGTATTCTTCTGGAGCCAAAAAGAGGAAGAAATAGTCCCATTCAACACAAATGTGATTTCATGGAAATGATTTTTCCTTCTTTTTGTCAGGGCAGGTGTTCCTGTTGTTGTTGTTTCTATCCATGTCCTTGTTTCCTTTCATCCTCAGACAAGTTTTCATGAATTGTTATTATTTCTGTCTATTTCTTGCTTTTATTATTTTATGTCAGAGATGGTTACACATCTGTCTGTCAGGCTATTTATCTAACTCTTCTCATTCTCTGTCTGTCTCATTTGTCTCTACTATTGCAGAGGTATAGCACAGAAGGAATGCACATTTCAGCCATTTCCCCCTTTTCTCCTCTGCTATTCTCTCCACTGAGAGCTGAGGAACCACAATGCTTGTTATTAACTTTCTCATACCATTTATCTCCCTTTCACCACCCCCATTACCTCCCCCTGCTTTCTGTCATCCACCCTTGCCTTCCTTTCTCTCCTTCTCATACACCATTTGTCTGTTGCAGTCTCATCGGTATTCTTCCATTCCTGCAGTCAGCAGGTAAGTTCAGTGCCCTCAACCCACCTTCATCTCTCACTATCCCAATACACCATTAATTCTCTTGATTGTTAAGTGCAGCATATATTCTCTTGCCCCTGTCACTGTGGTCTTCATGAGATCACAGCCGTGGCAGAAATTGTCTCACTGCAGAACATGAAGCCATTATCATTCAAATTAAGAAGTGAAATGGCAGATAGGCAGGTTCTTAGGTATTGTGATACTTCCTATTCAAGGAGGTTACAGCCTCTTTGCCATTTCTAAGTCTTTTGTAATGTACGTAAACCATGACTGACCATGTACATTTCCTTCCAATCAGTTTGACCTTTAATTGATTGATAATTGATTCATTTATGGTAGCAGAAATTCATACAGAACTCCACTGTTGCCAAATTGATGTGAAAAAAGATTTAAAAAAATTATATAGATTATAGCATGTTCATTAAAGTTTCTTATTTGCTGTATTCTGTAAGTCAATATTATATAAACTTATAACTGTAAAAAAAAAAAAAAAAAAAAATCTGGTGTTGA
Source organism: Sphaeramia orbicularis (assembly GCF_902148855.1). NCBI lineage: Eukaryota > Metazoa > Chordata > Actinopteri > Kurtiformes > Apogonidae > Sphaeramia > Sphaeramia orbicularis. Next base: position 22,465,852 of record NC_043969.1, on the reverse strand, counting down.
ATGCAAGACTATTTTTTTCAATTGCTACTCACTCTGATGGGAAGAGTATTTTATTTTGCTATGTAATGTTTAGGAGTCCTTAAAATACTCAAAATTGTATACAACTATTATTAAAGTGTTCAGGAAAAAAAGCATCCTAACGTTATGTCAAAGATGTCAATTTATTATATTGCAGAGATGTGCGCTGAATTTATTCACAGACACTAGCCAGTATGTTACTGTGAATGTATGTGACCACTAGAGGGAATAGTGAGTCACTTTGCCAGTCACCCAGGGAACTGAACATTAAGGCCAAGGTGGAATTAAAGCTGCGGGAGACTTTCATGACCAATTTTTCATCAAATCTGTAAAACCTCAGTCATGGCTTAAGTATCACAAATCTGTAAGTCTTTCTGTGATTACTCACCTGAATCTCTTGCATTATGGTGAACAATTTCTAAGTGCCATCCACCATAAACAAACCATGTGTTTACAAACAGAGCCTGGAGGTAACATGGCATCTTCGGAATTTTGTCGCGACATGCACTGTGGGAAAGGGAGGTTCGTACAGCTGCCTGACAGTAGCAGCAGCAGCGCAACCATATGATATTATATGGATGAAACAAACACGATGCGGAAATGGCTGAAACACGGAAACGGCTGGAGGAATATGCATGGAGGGAAGGGAGCTCCTGCTGTTTCTGCGTCATGTATGTAGCTGCTGTCGCTGCCAGGTGGCTGCACGAACCTCCGTTTCCCACAATGCACGTTGCAACAAAATTCCGAAGATGCCCGAGTTACCTCCCAGCTCTGTTTCTAAACGCTTGGTTTGTTTATGGTGGATGGCACTTCGAAATTGTTCACCGTAATGCAAGAGATTCAGGTGAGTAATCACAGAAAGACTTACAGATTTGTGATACTTAGGCTATGACTGAGGGTTTGCAAATTGGACGAAAAACTGGTCACAAAAGTCTCCCGCACCTTTAAGGATTGTAACTGATAAGAAACAACTTGCAGAGTGTGAAAAGCAGTTAAATAAAATACAGTTATTGCTGTTGCTATCTCCACTGTACAAGCTCTTAAATAAAGGAAATTAACTTCAGTATTTAAGTCACAATATTTTGTCTCCAGCAGTGAGTTTTATTAAGATGAAGACATAAAGTTACAAGGTTATGTTTGTTAAGTTCACTGTTTGACAAGTTGATCTTTAACCACACAATCAGCATGGCAAACAGAGCTAAAAAAAAAAAAAAAAAAAAGCTGTATTGTAAACTATCTGCAGATGAAGATCTTATGACTTTATTACTTTGATAAAATGTCCAAGCCGTTGTTTGAAAGAAAACTTGATGATACCATAATACAGATGTGTGAAAACGAGCTTCAGAATTTTTTCAGTAGGTGATACAAACATAGCATTAAATTATTGTTTTTTTTTTTTTGCAGCCATGTGTGATTTCTTGAACACAACTTCCCCCTGCCATCAATATTCATTCATTCATTCATTATCTGAACCTGCTTTATCCTCACGAGGGTCACAGGGGTTGCTTGGAGCCTATCCCAGCTACATAGGGGCGAAGGCGGGGTACACCCTGAACAAGTCGCCAGTTCATCGCAGGGCTGAATCCTGCCATCAATAGTACATAGTAACTGATCATATTGTAAACACAGTCAAAGGACAGTCTAAACCCCCTGAAATACAGTTGTAACTTGTGATCTTGTGCCATATAAGCTGTATCTTAAAATGTCTGTAGTATTAGTGTAGTATAAGTATGAATGTTGTTATATCTACCCAGTACTCCCTCATTAAACTATGTAGTGAAAAGCATCAACACTGTACTACAGCAAATAAAGCAGGATGTACAGAGCTCAAGCCAACAACTGTGAATCTGTGTAAATACCTGTATTTCAGTTTGAACATGTGCTCATTTATCTCAATGTATTTGTTGTATGTGCACATTCCTGCTGCTGCTCTCTCCCATGCCCCGAGGAATTTCCTGGAGTTCCCCATTTCCTGATCACCTGTTATCATTGTCCATCACATGCTTTCACACACTTAGAAATACAAAAGAATTTGAAAACACACATGGAAGCACATGCAGGGAAGTACACACAAATACACACATGCAAGATAATGATCTACTGAAACTGGAACTCATCCTATTTTTGCTGAACAAAGGTTTGTGTGTGAATTTCATTTCAGTGTATGGTATGGAAGATCACGTATAGATTTATCTCTCTTTAGTCAGGATGGTCACATTGAAAAACAAAATCTCTTCTTCCATGAAGTCTTGGTTAACAGAGCAATAACAACCAATTTGACATATAAAACACACTAAATGCATGTAAAGTAATATTATGTTTAAACAAAGGTAAAGATGGTAAGGAGGAGACTCTAGAGTACAGGTGTCAAACATGTGGCCTGCGGGCCAAAACTGGCCAGTCAAAGGGTCGAATCCAGCCCATGGGATGAATTTGTGAAATGCAAAAATTACACTGAAGATATTAACAATCAATGATGTCAAAATCATTTTAATTCAGGCTCCATATACAGACCAATATGATCTCAAGTGGGTCACACCTGTAAAATACTATCATAATAACCTATAAATAATACATTTTTTTTCCTTGTTTTAGTGTAAAAAAGTAAAATTTTATGAAAGTGTTTACATTTACAAACTATCCTTTTACAAAAAATATGAATAACCTCAATAAAGTGAAGTGTAATTTTAATAATATTAACTATATGTTTTGTGTATCTGTAATTGTAATGTAAGTTGTGATGTATGTGTGTAAATGATATGAATGATGAGGTACAATTTAAAATTGCACTTATTTTTCTTAAGACATTTCAGGTTGTTCATGTTTGTCACATTTTTAAGGAAACTTTGTTGAAGTAAATATTTTCAGAATGTAATTGCACTTTTTTCACTGTTATTATTTTACTGGTCCAGCCCCCTTCGCATCATATTGGGCTGAATGTGGCCCCTGAACTAAAAGGACTTTGACACCCCTGCTCTAGAGCATAACACTAGCCCCTTTTACACAGCACTTTTGTTCCGGGAATATTTCACCTTTATTCCGGAATGGCGTCTGTGTAAACGAAATGGTGGGATCCTTTGGTCCCACCTCTGTCACGGCTCTGTAACACCTCTGGAGGTATTAACAGAGCCGTGATAAAGGTGGAATCACGCTACGTAAAAGGAACACCTCTTGTTCCGCAACCAAGGTGTAACGTTTAGATGACATATTGTGTGTGCGACTCCCGCAATGCAGGGATTTAAAAATGAGTGCGGACCGTGTACAGTAAACAAACATATCAACGTGACCAGAAAGATGTTGAACTGGGGAGACGCCGAGATCCACGAGCTGTTGTCACTTCAGGTGGAGGACTCTATCCATGCTAACATTTGTGGAACAGTGAAAGACTCTGGAGAGGTTAGCAACACCGCAATGCTCGGGAAATTTCTGATGCACAAGTTATACATCACAGTATACACTGCCCCTTTAATTCCAGAATGCAGGTCCACTGTGTAAAAGTCCAGCCTGTCTCACCTCTGTTACTCCTTTGTCTTGGCTGTGGAAATCGGTCAATGGTGGAAAAAAGGTGGGATCACCATCTCACCTTTTTTCCAGGATCTCATGTAAAAGTGGCTAGTGCTAACCATAACTCATCCTCCTCTACTGAGGCTATGCAAAGCAGCAATATTTCTTTCATAACACTAAAGGTATTTAAAGAAATATGTGTTTCAAGTGAAGTGGTGCATTAGATTAGAAATCTATCAGCACAATAAGCTCAGTATCTAAATGCTGGTGATGGAATCAGCTTACCATCTAACCATCCGAACATAAGTATTCATTTTTCTTTCACCTTTACAATATGTATACTAGTGTTATATTTGGTTTTAGCTCCTCACTCATTTTTCTGGTGATGAATAAAATAGTAATGGGAACATAGGCAACAAAAAAGTGCCAAAAGAACATTTTCAGAGATGTTGAAATAACATAAGGTAAGAAAAGAAGAGGTAAACTTGAGGTGAAAATTTAGGTAAAAGAACCAAAAGAGGAAAATGTGGAGGATCGTGGAACGAAAGTGAAGATGGTCAGATGTGAAACAGTGAAAGGGATGTGTTCATGTTGGATCCAAATGTGATAAAAGAACCACTTTCTGACAGCAAGAAGTGTTTAAAGTTTAATGTCACGGCACAGATCCCCCAGCAGCACTGAATAACAGTTTTAACAGCTGAGAAAACCCCTGTGTGTGTATGCATAGTTAGTGTCTTTTCCTACCTCAGCACGTTTGTTCCCTCTTGGGTATTTATGCTTCTACCATTCTTTTCCAGCTTCAGTCAGTGTGTGTGTGTTTCCTGCGATTGTAACTCACTTCAACTTCCATTAAACTGTCGCACTAATTTGTCTTTGTGTATTTGCCAGAGGAACCTGCTTACCTTATGTGCCAACAGTTTCCAAGATGGGGTCAATGTCAGACAGGGCATTGTTTTTTGAAGCATATTTTCTTTCTGTAATGTGATCCTACATGAAAACATCCTGTTAAACTGTGAAAGCACCTGTAAAACAAGCACCTGTAACATGTGCAAGAAAGAAAACACCTCTCATGTACTTATTAGATGTGGGAATTGTCAATCACAGATTTACAGACGTTGGAGTTTTATAAACAGTAAAAGGACAGTATGTTTCCTGGATAAATCACAGCGGAGTCTGGCAATACTAATTGCTGCGGACTTCCCCCTGTGGCCATCTGTGGTACTATTATCCCAGGTGGCCCAGGGAACACTTTCCTAATTAGACCAGTGGACCAAAGGACACATCGGTGAAACTGTTGAAAGGATTGGTCTACTGGCACACAATTTACTATTGTGCATTAGAAACTGATAGAATGGGAATATGTTTAAGTTGTAAAATCCAGCAAGAAAAAAACAACAAATAAAAATCTCTGCACAAACAGTGAGGCCAGGGAAATATCTGCCGAGTCCACCAAGAAGAGAAAGCTTGTTATTAGTATCACCCGGATTCTTTACACTGTAAAACTGCTGCAAATGGTTTCCCAGGATTTAAGTATTGTGATTTTAAAGAATCAGGCCTTCACCTAAAAGTCTTACTCAAGGACTGTTCAATTGGGATGATGTTTTCTAACATGTTAAAAAAAAAAAAAAAAAGTCTATTCACACTACCAAGTCCAAGCACAAGCTATGTTGGCCAGTTTTTAAAGATGGGAAAATCTCTACTGGGTGTTTAACCCCTTCATACATAGTGGTCACTACAGTGGATGACTATTCAAAGCTGTTCTCTTCAATATTCATGGATTTTATTGGGGTTTTTTTTCCATATCAGCCAACACAGGGGATGCTTATGCATCATCCCATACACTGCCATTCATACCATTACTGTAACTTTGCTGTTCTTGATAAACCTGATCTGCAGTAACATGTTTGAGTGTAAATCAATTGCTTGTTATTGCTATTAGACTGGAATAAACTGTTTTTCTAAAAGGAGTGATATTTAGCTTTTTTTTTAAATGGAATTATGCATTTTAAAACATTTCCCTGTGGTCTACATAAACTGTAAATGCTATGCTTGGGTCTGAATTCTTCATTAATTCAACTCCACATTTCCATCTTCAACCCTATTTCTGAGTAATGACACCAGAAAGGTCGTTTTGAGTGCTGGCCCTTTAAATGCAAATGAGCCACTTCATGCCCCACCCCCTCCAGGTTGTTGGCTGTGCTGCTCTGTCCTGTTCAACCAACAACGGAACATTTTAGATAACTGGCTTAAAGTTTGGACATATTTTCAGTATGGACTACAACCGCTGCTGGTGACAAACAATTATGTCGTACTCATAGAAATGTTTGTCGGAAGTCGTGACCTTATATGTTCAAATGTCGTGATGTACCTAGTTATAGACGTAACAAATTAAGCCGGAATTAAAATGGGTTGTAGAAATCCACTCGATTTTTGCCAAAATGAATATAAAGATAGCTTTGCAGCACCTGGAGGGTTCAAATTCAAACTTTTTGAACTGTTAGGGTCCAAATACACAAATAAATGAACCAAAGACTAATAAAAGTGGATTTAGCAAAATATGGCCCTTTTAAACAAAAGACATTTTTTTGCATATTATCTCCATGAAGTGAGTAATAACTAATATTAGAGTAAGTTAAAATGTGACAAAACTACAGATTAGCAGCATTAAAAAAAATTATTTCAGTTTTCACCCAGTGTACCAGTAAATAAATGTTTCTTTGCTTCAAAAATCAAATGCATGGTGTCCATCGGAGGGGACATTTTTACAAATCCATGAAAAATAGGTTAAGAAATGTTTTTTTTTTCATGCCTAAAGAGGAATAAAAACACTCAGGAAAAAAAAAAATCTTAATTAATGTTCTCATAATTCATGCATGAAAGGGTTAAAATATTTTTACTTTATTTATGCAGAGAACCCACACATGCACAGACAATATATATAGAAGCAGAAGCACTGACTCTTAATGGGGAAAAAAACAGGGTTTTTTACTTGTAAACAAGTGCGTTTGGTCCTCATTCCCTACACTAATGGATCTAATACAGCTAATATGCTGAAATGAATCCCATTTGAAATAGGAAATGATCAATAGAGGGAGTAGGATGAGGTAAGGAGGAGATGTCTGAGTATGAACTGCATGTGGCAGGCGGAGAAAGAAGTCTAAGGTGACAGGCGGATTGCTGTTCAGGGTAAAATGCTTTAGAAACATTTTTCCCACCCAGCAAGGCTAAATATAGGCCCATTAAAATATAAAGAAACCATTGAAGAGGATGGGCAGGGGTGTAGATGGGGAAAGAGTTTGTCAGGAACACATTGAGAAAGTAAGATTAGAGGGAGAGATGGACAGGTAAAAGAGATTTAAGAGGGGGTAGTGATGAGAGACAGGAAGTAGTGTTAGTTGTAATGAAAAATGGAGGAACTCACTGAGAATGAGCAATAGAGTATTTCTGTTTTGTACCACACAAGAGAGTAGAGCATGTCACTTCTATCGCATAGCAGTCACCAGCTTGCCCACTTCTCCTCTTTATTCTCTGCTCTCATCCAGTATTCAATAGCCTGCTCCTATTCGACCCACAGAAATAGAAAAATGCCTCATTGTCATGTTTCACTTCCATTCCTTTTCTAATTGAAAAGTGAGGTGGAAGGGATGGGGGTGGGGATGAAAAAGACAATGAGAAAAATAGAGAAGCGAACCTAAGACTGATGGGCAGAAATTGAACTATTTTAATAAAAAAATATGATTATAAAATATAATTAGTGTAATGTTGTCAAATTAAATGCTTTTAATTTGGTACAGATTGGGTTTGTGCTACTGGTGGAAATAAAACAGTGTTTGCATATGTGAAGCCACTGTCACAGCAGAAATAGCAACACATGCTGAAGTACCTGTGTGTGACAGTCCCATAATAATACAAGCACAGTCATAAGACCTGTCTTAGTACATGGCTGACCTCCAAGAAAAACTAACTAAATTATTTCTGTTCAAAAAAAAAAAAAAAAAAAAAATCATTCTGAACTGTCTGCGTGGCCTTTTCCTGTTCTTTTTTCATATTTGCATGTTTAAACTCTCTTGAATTCAGCTGGCAATTGAACATGCAATGCAATTACAGTAAGATCCACAAAAGGATTGTACAGCTTTAACAGGTGGAAAAATGGTGCAAATGAGACAAATCTATACCATGTAATTTACAGAGAACCAGCAACAACTGGAATTCATTGCAAGCTGTGCTGCCAAGCAGACAGTGCTTATGTTGTGGCAGTATCATTTGCATGGACTTCCATGGAAATTAGGGAATATTCATGCATATGGTGTAAAATCAGCCTCCTTCGATGCAATGAGCCTCGCTGGAAAAACTGTCCTCATAAAAGACCAGTGCACTGTTCAGCAACTAGCACCTGCAGACAGCATGTGGTCAGTGCACACAAACTCACCCACGGCTCCCCCTCTCACTCTCTCACTCTTTCTCTCTCTCTCTCTCTCTCTCCACTTTTCTTCAGGTTTGTGATCTTTGAATTTTATTTAATTGATGTTTAATGATTTCAGTCACAATCTCTTCACTTAGATGTAAGATTAAGTAGATGTGGGTATTATCTCTGAGTTTCAAGTACCTAAATATGAAAAGAAAAAAAGCATTGATGGAGATCAGACTGTCCAACTGAAAACACTTCACCAGTCAGAAAAGGAGCAGAACACACACCATGAATGATCAGATCCTGGCGGCTCTGCTGTTACTGAACTTACAGCTGCTGTGCTGCACATCTGCACGTAAATGTCCACAGTCTATTTAGCAGTTCAGAGATGCTGTGACATACATCCAGCTGTGACATACAAACTTAAGATCAGAACTAATGTTTCTGTAAAATTCAGCATACATTAAGTGACAAATGACATTACAGAGTCAGACATTAACTCATAAAGACCCAATGCTACTTTGGTGGAAGTTCCCAAATGAATTTTTCTCTCTATTTAACCTTTCTTCAGTGCGTTATCACCATTTATTTATAATATTTGTCTATTTTGCATTTTTTCAGTCAAAATTAGGTATTTTCCTATATTTTTTCTATTGATCATGTAAATGTTCATAATAGCTCAGATTAAATTTGAGGATTATATCAAAAACTGAGAAAACTGAAGAATAAGTGACTTTTTCAGTCAAATCTCTCATGAACTGAACATAAACCAAGTGTGTCCGTCCACTGTCATTGATCCAACTCCATGGGTTTTACTGGTGAATCAATGTTGTAGAAGATGACAGTGTTTCCACAGTAACTACAGAGCCTCTGAACGTCCAAATGGGTCATATCTGATGACCTTGAAAAGATGACAAACTGCATTTTACACCAATTATTTATGTGTATTGATAGGATTAGTGGATCAATGGGGATTAAACAGTTTAGATCAGTAGATGATTTTGGCTGTTTGGGTCTTTATGGGTTAATCACGTTCCAGACCTTTCTGAATTATGTTCATGACTGGAGCTTCTTATGATGGACAATATTTCAGTATATTGATATATATTGTTATAGCCTTCTAAGTGAACATCAGATGTCAATGACCGTAATGATTTTGGTCTTTAGCAGTTTTTCAAATTGCATTTTAAAATTTCTGTTAATATTGTTTTTGTTATCATTTCTCCACAGGGTTTTGTTCTATTAACTGATTATTATTATTCCTGTGTAATTCACATAGAACAAAATGTGTTATAAGATTAAAATGATTTGGATTTAAATACAATTCACTGTAATGACTCTACACAACATCTGTGACTTTCAGAAATTTAGTAGTAAGAATATATAAACCAAGTAATTACAATAAATTGTACATTGAGTTAAATCTTTATCTTCTTTTGGAAGCCCTAAATTCAATATGCAACAGTGAAAAATCAGAGAAGTGTATTCACAAAAAATGCTAATGGATGTAAAAAGACAGTCAGTAGCTTTATAATTATCTGATTAGACTTCTTTTCACACTTTCATTTTTATTGGTTGGCAAATTTGTGGACAACAGAAGAGAGATCAGATTTAGATGAACAGTGGTTTTTCAACCAGTCAAGAACAACTAATAATGTTTATTTAACCCAAAAATCATTCACCAGTGTCATAAAGGTAGAGCCTCCCTGACACAGTTTGTCAAGATGGGAGTTCAATAAGAGTTCACCTCTGCAGTTTTCAGTACGTGACTTTAAACTCACAAATTAGACATTTTAAAATGGGAGTATGTGGAAATAAGACACATGTGCCCTGATATGGGGTTCAACCTGTAGTCTTCTACTAAGGTTGCCTGGCATTAAGTCCATATAATATTCTTTATGGCAGCAATTATGCACATGAGTAAGAGCTTATTGATGACACTAACTGAGATATGAAAAGAGAAAAGAAACAGAGACAGTAAGCTAAGTCTTGGGAGGAATGGGAGCAGAAAACGAGAGAGCCTTTGAGGAGAGAGCAGCTGTTCAGTGAATCTGCCTCAGGGCCAATTTCAGAACGCATGACAACGGGGAACCTTGGAGGCCTCGGTATATATACTCCCTTCTCCACAAATCCAATATGAGAGGTGATTCTACCATGACATAAACATGAACATGCAGGCACATCCATGCATGTCTGCAAACATGTAGGGAGAGATTGAATATGTAACATACATACACACACATGCACCTTCCTCATAAACACACATGCTCATGCTTCTTATGTTATAAAGTATAAGAACCTTAAACACACATGTGCCTGAAAGGTTTAGCTGGGTGGGCTGCTGCTGATGTCAAAGCCAGACTATTAATTATGTTATGCAGTGATACATAAATAAGAGAGAGAGCACCATTTTGAGCAGCCATGCATATGTGGAAATAGATCACATAGCATTTACACAGCAGTCTTTTAAGTGAACATGTAAAACTTAAGAAACAGTGAAAGCATCCACAGCAGTGTCGTAGCCTCCACATTTGAACTGTACTGTTGATGCATACTGTGTAATTTTGTACATATTAAGAAGCAATTTTATTATTTTTTATTTTGTTTGCACATTTTATGGTCGTTTTTATTATCCCGCCCCCTGAAGAGGAGGCAAGGGGTATCGTTTTTGGTTCGGTTTGTTCGTTTGTTTACACTCTAGCAGCAAAATTATTTGTTGAATTCAAATCAAATTGGGTTTACAGATTGCCAGTGACCCAGAACAGATCTCAGTACATTTTAGGAACAGTGGGTCAAAGTTCACACTTTTTTATGGATTTTTTAAATCTTTTTTTTCCCATTTACTTATCATGGGCAAAATTTCACATGTCCGTACCAGCAAAACTATTGGTTGAATTCATACTAAATTGGGTTTATAGATTGCCAGTGACCCAGAATAGATGTGGTTACATTTTGGGAAAAGTAGGTCAAAGTAAACATTTTTTATAATTTAAAAAAAAAAAAAAATCTTCTTTCTTCTCCCATTTACTTAGAATGGGCAAAATTTCAAATGTCTATTAATACATCAGTTTTGTTTCAATTTACTTCAAACCTGGCATATATATAGAGGGAACTGATACGTTGACATCACCATACACGTAGACCTGATGACATCAACTGGATCCATGACAAAATAAGCTACAATATGTGCAAGGGGCGGGGTTTGTTGTGCCTGGCACCACTTGTTCTACCCTATTTGCCTTTTATATATTTTATTTTAAATTTTGTCCTTTTATCTTCTATAACTATATTAGTTCAATCATGTACCATTGTACTGGAACAGTGAAAGCATCCACAGCAGTGTTGTAGCCTCCACATAAACCGATTAATTAATTGCTGAGTTTTGCTACACAGTGTGAACAGAATAAAATAATAAAAGAGAGTCAGATTCAGAGAGATTCTACTCATATTTTTTATCACATCTCAGATTAATTTGAGTTACGTATTAGTACAGCATTACCACTAACGTTGCTTTTATTCTGTGTGTTATAGTGAGGCACGGTCTTTTAGGACTTGGAGTTTAGAAGCCTTATCCGTTTAAACATAACTGAACCAAACATAAACCACTTTTAATCAGTCTAATTTGTCAAAATAAGTAACCTGGGAGAGACTGCAGTGCTTTAAAGGTAAAATATATGCTTTAATTAAAACAGAGAAACAAACAAATAAAAAGGTAGGACAAACAAAGTACATAAATCTCTACAATGTTCAGCCATTTTCTCTTATCGTCCACTTTCTTTTATGTTTTGTTAATGAACAGTTTGAAAAGGTGTCTCAGATTAGCTTTAAGTCTTAAAAAAAGTCTGAACAGGATGTTTTTCTGTTACCTAATTGCCTCAGTTTAATTTATTATTTTCTCATTTCCTATTTCACTCGCTCCGTCCCTTCTGTCCCTCTCTTTCTCGGAGCCTACGAGGGCAATTAGGTTATTTTACAGCTGCTCAAGTTTACTGGCTGGGGAGCAACACTATAAACACTAATTAACACACACCTACAGACTGACTACACAACAGCAAAGAAATATTCTGCCTATTACTGTGCGCACATCTCAGGAGCATGCTGCTACTAAACCACTATGTGTATGCTCATTAAAACGCACTCTAAATTAATAAAACGTAACATTTTTAAATATTTTAATATCACTTATTAATATGAATAAATTGCACAATTAAATAACGGAAAATTGTAAACACATTTTTTACGTCAATAAGTTGTGCTAACTTTGCAATCGCTATCTTCATTAAAGACCCAAACAGCCACCAGCGACCAATACCATCTACTGACCTAAAAAGTTTAATCCATGTTGATCCACTAATCCTATCAATACATGTAAATAACTGCAGTAAAATACAATTTGTCATCTTTTCATGGTCATCAGATATGACCCATTTGGACGTTCAGAGGCTCCGTAGTGAACATGGAAACAGCGTCATCTTCTACATCATTGATTCACCAGTAAAACCCATGGATTCGGATCAATGGCAGTGGATGGACACACTTGGTTTATGTTCAGTTAATGATATATTTTAACTGAAAAAGACACTTTTTCTTCAGTTTTCTCTGTTTCTGATACTATGATAACTTAAATCTGAGCTTTTAAGAACATCTACATGATCAGTGAATTAAATATAGGAAAATACTGGATTTTTATTGAAAAAAAAAGCAAAATACAGAGGATAATATTATAATAAATGGTGATAAATAGCTTAAGAAAGGTTAAATAGAGAGAAAAATTCATTTGGGAACTGCTGCAAAAGTAGCACTGGGTCTTTATGGGTTAAAGTGAAACTTGCAGGTTAACCCTTGAGGACCTAAAGAGCTGATGGCTACCCTAAGTATCTACTGATCTAAAATGGTCAGTAATTTTTGAACCCCTAATCCTATTAGTATATTTAAATTAATCAGGTAAAATGCATTTTGCTGCTTTTCAGTGGCATTATGGATATGATGCATTTGGACTTTTGGAGGTTCTGTAGTGAACATGAAGTGTATGTATGAACACCTACATGATCAGTAAATCACATATAGCAAAATATAAAATTTTCACTGAAAGGTAAAAGTTCATTTGGAAGACACCAAAAACTTGATTTAAAGCTGACAGGTACATAAATATTTTAGTTATATTTAGTGTTTTTGTTTTCAGTTTTCCTCAAAAAGTGCTGTGATGTAGCAGAAAATAACTTCAAGTTAGCAATCTAATGCTATGCCTATGTTGACATTATTAGCTGAGGCATTTGGGAAAAAAAAGTGTAAAATCTACTCTAGAAGCATAATGTAGGGCTGCTGCAATAAATGTGATCAGTATGTAGGGTACTGTAATGTGATTTTTCATGTAGCTGAAAGAAAATGCTAGCTTTATTCAATAGACAATGTCCTAATCAGTAATATGCATGAAGAAATTAGCTCTAGAGAGTGGATTTATAAAATGTTCACTTCTGCAAAACAGAAGAACAAAAAAAAAAAAAGATATAAAGACAGAAAAAAAAATCAAGCAATTTAGTCATACAGCTTATCTAAAATATCACAGGCGGTAACGCATTATACTAACTGGCCATGCTTCATTGTCCTTCACACAGGACCCTTTGTTAGAGGAGCTTAAAGTGGCCTATTGGGCTTGAATAATGAGTAAAAGACACATCAGCATGCAAGTTTTAGCCCCAGCTAATTAGCACTAGCCACATCAGCAAAAGAGAGCAATGTCACCAGTGATTCAGAGCAGGTAGTGAGGAACTGAGGGAAGCCATACCTGAGTGTGCGTGTGTGTGTGTGTGATGTGACATTTGACTGGCAGATAGAATATTGATCCACTGGGACGTCGTGCAATGATGACTGATGCATGAAGAATAGATGAACATGTACGTAGTAGTGCAAAACCGGGGCCTTTGGAGACATTCTCAGCAAAAACCAAAGACAAGAGACACGCAACACAAGAACATTCCCTGTCTATCACCAAGCATGTACACTTACACACACACGGAAATACACACTCTGCCTTCAGCCATGAATTTCCTCCATTGTTCCCTCCTCTCTATCTGCATGAGAATGTGCACAATGACTAATGCCTTGTGATAAAGTTAGAAGCTCTTTTTTTTTTTTTTTTTGCTTGAAAAGTAACACTGACCTTCCTGAAGTATGGGAGGCTACAGACAAATTCACAGACAGTTTGGCATTGAAGAAAAAAAAAATCATTTTTTACTGTCCTTCTTAAGAAGACACTTCACAGGGTGTGCAGATTGAAAGCATCAAAGAGTGCTTCTGTGCATCACTCAGTTTTCACATTCATGAATATCAGGACATATAAGGTGACATTAGAATCAGGTTAAGGTAAGGGTACGGTTTATGTAAGAAATACACACAATGCAGGCCAATGCAGCGTCTGCTTAACTCACTTGAATGCCATTTGGGAGCACGGGGACATTTCCAAGTGTCCTGAGGGTCGTTTTGACCTGCTGTAAAAAAGACAACTTGACCAGCGATAATAGTAAGGAGGAAGGACTTGGCAGAACTCTTTAAATCAATGTATTAGATGTAACGCTCCCTCTTCTGTCCCTAGTGCAAGGCTGTGTAGTGCTACAGATCACTTTAGTGGGCCGTGTGTGTGTGTGTGTGTGTGTGTGTGTGTGTTATCACATTTCTTGGAGACGTACACATGCATATGTATGTATACAAGTATACACCTATACAGACAAGTCACCAGATAGATTACATAGTCTGAAGAACAATTAATATAAAGTATATTTTATAAAATGATAGAAAAAGATGATTGATTCCTGTTTACTGGGTCCATTTGTTTCTTTCAAACCACACTTGAGTGTCTTTTTCATAATATGGCTAGATTCTAAATAATGATCCTAAATAACAAATCACAAATACATACTATGTATAGCATCACATCCTTCCAAAAAAAATTAAGTATTGAAATGAAAGTAATGTAGTCAAAAAAAGATGTTTTTTGATTTATACATATGTTGGTTTGCTTAAGTTTAACATTTAGAATATTTTCAAGCTGAAAAAACACAGATTTGTGCTACTGTGTAGGAACCTGAGCCATTTGGATTCATGCAACAGACTTCACTGAAGTAGTACTGTGTCAGGAGAGTTTGAAATTACATTAATTTGTCAAAATATACATTTTAGTCTTACCACAGTCAGATCAATCTGTCTACCAGTAGAAGCTGTTCCAGAATATAAAACCAGTACCAATGTGAAGCCTCTACAGACTTTTTGTGGGCGTCATTGTGTCTGTTGACCATCAGCTACTCTAACAAACTCACAAAACCACTCAACAAAAACTCATTTAGCACGGTGTGAGGCTTAAAAATGATAAATTTTCATATGAATTATATTCTACTTACATTTTACGTTAAAAATATAGAAATAAATTTTACATTTGATAGAATAAAACTGCAGCAGCTAGGCAAGATGACAACCACAGGGTTAATCCTCACTGTAAATGTGGGGGTTTTGGGTGTGGTCAAATTCACACTTTTGACTATAACAATTTATTAATAACAACCTAAATATACACAAACACTTTCAGAAATGGATGCACATCGAATTTTTTTTTTTGTGTGTGTGTTTTGTAAACTGGATAACTTTACTCTCAGATTGTCTGGTTTAACTAGACCGGTGGCTTTTGGTTTTACTTCAGCATTTAATATTTAGTGTTAACCCACAGTATCAGTGATCTGGTTTGTGTGGATGGGGTCAACCCTGAAATATTGTTTCAGTCCAAATCTGTGTGTATGTGTGCGTGCCTGTGTGTGAACCCTGACAAAGCCAGTTGTGGTTATCTTATTATGGTCTGTCAAGGTCATGGAGGAATTTAAGACAGGCTTCATTTAAAGGCAATTTAAAGACTCTAGATGTTTGACAGCTCTTTCCATCATTCGGACATAAAAATGAAATCTTTTTACACCTGACTGGACAAATACACCATTTACTTCTGTAACTGGTCTTTGCTTACAATTTTAAACCTTAAAAACGGTGACACATGTTTTCTGTCATTGATCAACAGCATTACTGTTGTTCATTCATTCATTTTCTGAACCCGCTTTATCCTCACTAGGGTCACGGGGGTCGCTTGGAGCCTATCCCAGCTACATAGGGGCGAAGGCAGGGTACACCCTGGACAAGTCGCCAGTTCATCGCAGGGCTGAACATATAGAGACAAATAATCACTCTCACATTCACACCTATGGGCAATTTAGATTAACCAATTAACCTATTAGTGGATGTCTTTGGATGGTGGGAGGAAGCTGGAGTACCCGGAGAGAACCCACGCAGACACGGGGAGAACATGCAAACTCCACACAGAAAGGTCCCACCCCCCGTCGACTGGTGTTGGAATTGAACCCAGGACCTTCTTGCTGTGAGGCACGAGTGCTAACCACTGCACCACTACGTCGCCCATTTAATTACTTAATTTAATTACTGTTGTTGTTAAGTACAAAAAAACAGATGTTGGTTAAATACTCTGTGAAGACTAAATGTAAATGGGAAATGATTTGGAATTTGAGGAAACTAACCTTTTAGTTAGTTTGTAGTTTTCCACATGTGATTTTGTGTTGCTACTCAAGGAGTGTGTTTCTTTGTACACTACACTAGACTAGACTATAGAATTCATGAGTAATTTACAGACACAATTTATTTTCTATTGTCAGAGTTTGTAGCTCAGAACAGACTCCTTGGTGTTTTATTTTGAAATGAAGATTATATAGTATCTATGCTAATCAGAGTGGGGGAAAAGAAAAAGAAAAAGAAAATGCACAGCCACATAGTGTAGCCTGCCTTGCAATGATACTCTGAGAAGCTTCAAGGCTGTAAGATACACAAGAAAGAACAGCCCTGAGGAAAATTACATAAGTTTAAATGGAGCCACAGCAGCTGGATTAAATATCTAGCTCTGTGTTTGTGTGTTTTTGTGTGTAAACTAGGTCTACTAACTAGCTCTTTTATTGGCTGCAGTGGTCACATCAGCAGTTAGACACCCTGAAAATATATTTATACAGTCTACGCCAACAAATGTGTTCAGATGAAAATACACACACATATGCACACATACTATCCTCATAGTGGGCATTGCTATGGAGCACTTACACATCAATACACAAACCACAGAGATGCTTTCCTCAATTAATGCCTCGCTAACTCACCCAGTGGTGCAGTTTAATCAGCTGCAAATAAAGATAAAAAGAGAAAGGACAAGTGCAAGACGACAAAGGTTTGGATTTAATATGCCACTGAATAGAAGGAAGGATATTATGTCAAGTCAACAATCAGGATCAGGGAAATTACAATGTTCTTGTTAGAAATCAAATAAAGACTATAATTGCTTAAAAGTCATCTTGCCATCTAATTGGTATTCATTATCTGGTCCAAAGTGTGGCGAGGCAGCCTTTATGTTTTTGTCTTCGTGTTTATTGCTGAATGTAGTTTGATGATCGATTAAGTGATGTCAGCCCTGCGATGAACTGGTGGCATGTCCAGGGCGTACCTCGCCTTCGCCCATAAGTAGCTAGGGATAAGCTCAAGCGACCCCATGACCCTAGTGAGGATAAAGCAGGTCCAGATGATGAATGAATAAATAAATGATGGACAATGAAGCATGTCCAGTGCAGCACTGTCTTTAAACAAATATACAAATGTGGAATTTTAGTGGCATCAGTATGAACCACAATTAGTAATTTGATAGACAGGTGCATAGATTTATCATTTAATGCTGTGGTTGTTGATCAGGGAATCAACAACATGAAGTCTGAAGTCATATAACTGTTTCTACTTTTAAAATCAAAGAAAACAAACTAAAACATCTCCACAGAATCCACGTCATCGTTGAGTCTAGCTTTGTTGTCCTGTAGCTCAAAGAACAGCTGTTGCTGTTGCATATCACGATAGCTGCCTGCTGGGCAGGAAACAGGAAAGCACAAATTCATGTTTATTCAAGGCCCCATTAGGAAGAATAACACACACAAATAATGTGTGTAATGAATGCATATACACACAGACAGAACTTAATATGCTCAGGGCATATTAATTTGGCCCATGCAAACACCAAGACTCATGCACTTTGCAAAGGAACCAAATGAGAACGAGAGTTTGATGACCAAGTCAGAATGTTATAAGGCTCACTTACACACATACACAAACACTCATGAGCATTCCCTCCCTCGTGTGTGTTTACATTCTGTCAGGTACTGGGAAGAAGCAACACATTTCATCTAATCTAAATAGGGTTTTATCTTTAATCTGCAGAAGCAGCAGTGGAAATGCAGAAATATATTGAGCAAAGAGTGAACTTTCTTGTCAACTCTGATTATCTGCTGTGCTACAAGCTGGATTAAATGTATTTGACTTTCGCTTACCACGCAGAATGTGGATTTTACCAGCCAGATTTCCCCTTGTAAATGTAATAACTGTTTTTATTTCTTTTTTTTTTTTTTTTTTATTAAGATGAAGGCTTCATTTTCAATATAGCTGATTAAGTAAAATGAGCAATGGTGATAACATTAATGAAAGGCAATGCAGTAAAACAATAAGTCCTTTCCAAAAATTGCCACAATTAAAATATAAACCAAGTGAATCAATTATAGCATTAAAAGCTAGAAGTAAAATACAATAGAATTAAAAGTTTAAAATGCCATAAGCACAAAAATTAGGTTTGATAGTTCAGTGTTTAACAGAATTCAACATGGTCCACATGCAAACAGCACACAGAGGTCTACGCCAGTCAGCGCTGGAATCAAGCCCAGGACCATGTTGTTGTGGCACGATGCAAACGCGTGCAAACCCTGCACTATTGTGCCAAGAAATATAATAATTGTTTTCATTAGCATAGAATTATTTGACAGAGAGAGAACTGTTGTGTAAGAATCAGCCGATAACTACTGACACATGGAGTCCACCGTGTTTCACTGCCATATTTCTGCAGTAGCTCCGATTGGTCTTTAAGTTTTATAGAATACTGTGTGGATCGATGTATTATCAAACAGACCAGAATGGTTGTTTCCTTAACCTAAAAGCCCAGGACGGACAATCCAAACAGTCAACTTAAAGATGCATACTACACCTAGTTAAAGAAACTATATCATTTATCATTTATATCATTAAGAGTAAATAAAACAGATCCCAGTATTGAGTCTTGTGGGAAAACTTCAGCACTGACTCAGATTTAATGTTTCCATTTAGCTCAAACTAATGTCTGTCAGAAAGGTATCTCTGGAACCCTTTATATACATTTTCAACTGTAGGGTTTCTTTCTACCCAAAGCTGTAATAATGTCATTTAAAACAAGAATGGCAGAGGCAATAGCACTTTCCTCTAAAACCAGAATGTGCTGAAAGCAATGATTTAGGATGATAATTTCCAAGCAAATCTAGTTAAGAAAGGCAATTTAGAGATAGGCTTACAATTGTTGAGGTTGAGTGTTCCACCTCTTTTCAGCCTTCCAGACCCCAGAAACTGTACCAATTAGATAAAGCTGGAAAGTTTTACCTAAGATTGAAATGGCAAACTTTAAAAAGTAGTCTTTAAGTTTATCTTCACCAACTGAATCCTGGAGACATAGAACTAGTATTGCATGGGACACATCGGTAGAGGAAAACTGTAACATAAAATGAAGTCTTTGCCTAATGAGCTTTTTTCATCCATCCATCCATCCATGTATTTTAACCGTTTATTCCTCTGGAGGGTCATGGTAGGTGCTGGAGCCTAAGGTGCATATCTGTAGGCGGTGGGAGGAAGCCAGACTACCCGGAGAGAACCCATGCAAATATGCAAACTCCACACAGAAGGGCCCCTCCAGCACTGGGATCAAACCATAACCTTCTTGCTGTGAGGCAAAAGAGCTAACCACTGCACCACCATGCTGCCCTTTGAGCTATTTTCTACTGTTTTCTAAGTCGGTGTATGCTTATCAACTATTGAATTAAGAGACTTGCAGAAATTGTGGAGAGCTTTTTCCACATTTTAGCAGTATCATGAATATTACTTCCCTAAACACCATTCATGAGGTGTCTGTCAACATTTTTGAAATTCTGTTTAATCAACATATGCAGATGTTTTGACCTAGCACTAATACAAGCTATTTGACAATGGTAACTAGCTAAACAAAGCTAAAATCTTCCAGGGGTAGGGATTTCTGTCTGCTTTTTTTCAGTTAATACATGTACTTTATTTGGTCAACACTTTCAGATCAATTACAAGAAATTTCACAAGGCTATTAGCACCAACAAATAAAAGGGGAAGAAAAATAAACAAACAGACGTAGACAGAATTTAAAATGAGTTGAATTTACAATATGCCAACTAGGGCTGGGTGATAAAACGATTATGATATTTTTCATGATATATCTTTTCCTTAATAGAAATATGACACATGCTCAATACAATTTTGATACAATTCATTTGTCCATGTTTTCACAGACGTAAGAACAGCCAATCATAATTAGGTAGTGCTGAACTGAACCAATCAGGCTAGAGCCACGCCAAGTTAGGCTGACACACACAGCACAGGTGTAACAGCAGCCGCAGCACACACGCTAATGTTTGGGCTGTAGCAAGAGATAAATTATTGTATGTTCCCTTGGGAGAAAATCTGACCAAGAATTTGGGTGACCGGGTTACTGAAAAGTAGGATGCGGCATTGAAGCCAGGAGTCGGACATTCAAAGCGTGTTAAGTTTCATTTTCGGCAGTTATGGCAGTTACAGGACGCACCCCCATGTGTATACCCCTGGCATTGTTTGGTGAGGATGGTCTGTTTTGAGTTCTCTTTTAAAATTTTAAATATATGTACCTGTTTTATTCATCTGAAACAGTTGTATAATGTTCTTCAGCACATCTGTCATGTTCAACCTCTGACAGAAAATAAATCATATTTAATTCAAAAATAACCTTCTGATGTCTTCACAACTAACTTATGAGTAACAGAAAATTTAAGTTTGAAAAAAATTGTGATTTGATTTATATTGTGATACATATTGATATCGTCTGATATGAAAAAATTATCGTGATATGATTTTTTTTTTTCATATCACTCAGCCCTAATGCCAACATTAGGTACATGCCTGTCTATAAACCAGTTAGTGTCAAGGATAAGAAGATACAGAACATGTAGGTGATGTTGGTGATTCCCAAAATTTCTGCATTAAAAACAAAATACCTACGACTGTGAATGCACCCTTTGAGGGGGTTCTTTAAGTTAGCTCTTAATTCAGTAATTTTCCATAAAATATTAACACTGCTACATATTTAATGAAATAACATTAACAGCAGTGAGAGGTCCACACTTTCCAACCACAATAATGTAAAACAGTTATCTCAGAATTTTAGACCCAATTCAAAACATTTTTCTATTCTAACGCCACAGAACAGAATAAGTAAAAATATCATCTTGTAAAATATTCTTCATCCTCTAATATGATATATTGACATCGTAAGGTGTGTGGTGTTCTTCAAACTGATCTCATATTATACTATCAGCTTTCATTTGGAATTCATAATATTGTTAGCAGTTAGCATATTTTCTAAAAATTTCATCTCAAAATCTCAATCTCCTTTTAGGTACAGTAGATATAAATATAATTCACATGCTTTCACAGCTCTGACAGGCCTTATTTCTCGAATGGATCAATTATAAAGCACTTTACATTAGTTGCAATTCTTTTTCATCACTGGATTTTTTCCACCTAATCAAGAGGGATTACTTTAAGCCTTTACTTGAGGCTGTTACTGTAAGAGGAATAACTGCTGCTGTGTTTCTGCTTGTCAATCTGCCATGTTCCTGCTCAAAAAGTCATCACACTGTTTAAACTGGATCATGTGGACTTTGTTATAAAGCCGATAAAACCTCAGCATGACGCAACAGGTGTGCTATGAGTACTTGAACAGGCTTGATCCATGTTACAGAAATAGATGTGACACGAAACAAACCAAGAAAAATAAAGTATTGGTGTTATGGATGCAAGTAGTTTCATGTGCACAAGCTAGACAAGAACATGTATTCAAAATGTTAACAGAAACAGATTTACTTTATTGATCCCCAGAGGAAAATTCACCATTTTCAGCAGAAAGAAAGCAAGAAAGAAAGAAAGAAAGAAAGAAAGAAAGAAAGAAAGAAATCATTAGTCCAATGAATCATCAAACTGAAGTGTTGAGTATGGTGATTTCCAAATTAATGTTTCGATATCTTTCAATCTTTCCTGAGTAATTTATATACACTGTTGCCCATAAAGTTGGAATACTTGTGTTTTCAGACACATTTCTCTTTTTATTCTTATTTATACACATCAATAATCACCTTTGACCAGATGTAATGATTACATACTGAGTCACATTTACACTTCACCAACAATAATAATGGATTAGATTTCTATAGCACTTTTTAAGGCACCCACAGCACTTTATGTTATTGATCAATTACTCATTCTCTGTCACATTCACACTCTGGTGGTGATAAAGTATGTTTGTAGCCACAGCTGCCCTGGGGCAAGCTGACGGAAGTGTGGCTGCCAATTCGCACCAAACGGCCCCTCCGACCACCACCGAATATTCATAGGCATTCACCAGGTATTAAACATTTTATATCAGTAAACCAGTGTGAGTGACACTGGAGGCAAGGTTGGTGAAGTATCTTGCCCAAGGACATAACAGCACATGACTAGGACAGAGTGGGATTCAAATCACCAACGCTATACCTCCTGAGCCATGGCCGTCCTATCAAGAGTAAATCACAGTATCACAATTATTTCATGAAAAGAGGACAGAATAATGTTCTAATTTTATGGACAACAGAGTAATATCATTGAATATAATATTATCCTTTGCATTTTTCAGTGAAAAGCAAGAATTTTCCTATATTTAATTAATCACCATGTGGAAAACAATGCAGCCGAAAATAAAAACAAGTCTGTCCAATCACTGTCATTTGTCAAATTACGTAGATTTTACTGGTTGCAGAAGATGACAGTGTTTTCATGTTCACTACGGAGCCTCTGAGCGTCCAAATGGATTATACATGGTGTCATTGAAAAGCTGAGAAACTGTATTATACCCAAATTATTTTCATGTACTGATAGGATTAGTGGTTCAGTGGTTATTAAACATTTTAGATCAGTGGATGCTTTTGGTCCCCAGTGTATGTTTACTCACTGACATTAACCCATAAAGACCCAAACATCCATTGGCGAGTGAAATTATTTACTGATATAAACTGTTTAATACCTGTTGATCCACTAATCCTATCAATACATGTAAATAATTGGTGTAAAATACAGTTTGTCATCTTTTCATGGTGATCAGATATGACCCATTTGGACGTTCAGAAGCTCCATAGTTACCATGGAAACACCCTCATCGTCTACAACATTGATTCACCAGTAAAACCCACGGAGTTGGATCAATGACAGTTAATGGAGGCACTTGGTTTATGTTCAGTTAATTGTATATTTTACTGAATTAGTCACTTTTTCTTCAGTTTTCTCTGTTTCTGATATAATAACCCTGAATTGTAATCTAAGTTTTCATGGACCTCTACATGATCAAAAAATTAAATATGGGAAAAACTGCAAAATTCAGGGCATAAATTACAATAAATGGTAATAAATCAAAAGGTAAAAGGTAAAAAAATAAAGAAAAAATCATTTGGGAACTCCCACAAAAGTAGCTCTAGGTCTTTATGGGTTAAGTGATGGCTTTTAATATGCATCACCCAAACACACACAGCCACTAACATCATCAAGAAGAGCAACAGGAAGGTAGAGCCACTTAACGTACTATTTATAACTTCACATTGCTCAAGCAAACAACATATCAGCAGCCACACAGTGAACAAACTGAAAATGTGTTTAAATGCAGTATAATCACAGATGGACTTTCATTTGATACCAATAGAAATGTGTGTTTATGCAGAACAAGGCAAAGAAAAACCATGAAATGACATTATTGACGAAATTGAAGAAATGCTTTAACATGGCTCTTGCATAGCTGTGTCTCAGTGTGTGTGTGTGCACGTGGGGGGGGGGGGGGTGTCTTGTGTGCATGTACACTATTAGCCGGGTAGAGAGTGGCCTTCCTAATCTGCTTTCTCCTAATTAAAAGCCTGTGACTAAATGGACCAGCACTGGAGCTGTCTGCCAGGGAAATAAAAAAAAACGAGAGATGATTAGAGGACAGAAGAAAGAGGGAGGTGACAGTGGGATGGAGGGACGAAGGATGAAAGGCGTTGAAGATGAAGTACAACAATGGGAGGGGAGGGAGAGGGGAATAAAGAGCGACAAGAGGTGTGGAATTAGAGAAATGGGGGGGGGTACAGAGGAGGAAGAGGATCAGATGTGAGGAAAGGGAAAGGAGGAACAGGGAAAAGGAGTCAGTAGCGATCAGAATTCAGTGAGGTAATAGAATAAATGAAGAGGGGGTTGA
The DNA here is from genome assembly GCF_902148855.1 of Sphaeramia orbicularis. Taxonomy (NCBI): domain Eukaryota; kingdom Metazoa; phylum Chordata; class Actinopteri; order Kurtiformes; family Apogonidae; genus Sphaeramia; species Sphaeramia orbicularis. The sequence goes on along the minus strand of NC_043969.1, from coordinate 22,441,466 downwards.
GTGAAAAAGATGGACCAGACAGACAGAAACTAGAAAAACATGAATCTCTCATCAGTAAATGCAACGGTTAACAATAGCTTGTTTAACCCTTTTTTGGGCAAGTGACTATTTTTGGTCATTTCCACACACATTACAAGTTAATGACAGCCACAGTTCCAGTGAGGACAGTGAGTTAACAATCTCAGGTCCAATGTGGTCTACAGGGTCTGTAAGGTCCACCTCTGCATGAACAGTGAGTGGACCTGCTTTGTTAGGTACCATGAAGTAATGGTACTAATGTAAAGAATGATGTTCAAAGGGATAATGTGGATGTGGACAGGTATCTGGATCAGCACTTATGTTCTAAAAGCGATATTCTAATGTTCTAAAATACAGTCAAGGAAAAAAATATTTGACCACCCCTTGTTTTCTTCAATTTCTTGTTCATTTTAATGCCTGGTACAACTAAAGGTACATTTGTTTGGACAAATATAATGATAACAACAAAAATAGCTCATAAGAGTTTAATTTAAGAGCTGATATCTAGTCATTTTCCATGTTTTCTTGATAATAACCAAATCACTTCAGTTCTAAAATCAGTATCTATGGCATTGTACTGCCAAAAACAGTGCTTTTAGGCATTCCATGTTTTCTTTTCTATCTGTTTTAGTCACATGATACACACAGGAGTTAGTACTTGATTGCATAACCATTGTTTCTGATAACTTTTGATGGTCTAATATTTTTTTCATGGCTGTGTATGTATTTTTTATATGTACTTCTTGGATTTATTTACTAATTTGTTTTGCCACATACGGGCAAGGAACCAAATACGGTAACTTCATTGATCTTGATTTTCCACATGACAAAAAAAAAAAAAAAAAAAAATTGAAAAATTTCACAAACGTAATAAAGTTTTATTATGTCCTCCCAGGGGCGCCGCTACCAATTGTGGGCCCCATGAAAGCATAAACATTGTAGACCCTTCATAAATTCAGTATGTTCTGTCGGGGGTGTGGGGGTCCGTACATAATGCCACTTACGCTAGCATGAAACGAAACCAAAACAACATGCTTTCAATGTCCGACAATTTTCACAACTTCTAACCTGTATCCAGTGGACCCCCTCCACTCCTCTATGGGCCCCCCACAAATGCTGGGTCGCATGAATTTGTCATGTTTACCCCCCCCTTATCGGCACCCCAGTGTCCTCCAATAACACACTAGGGTTGAAATTTTGTATTTCAGAGTATTTCTATGAGTGCCCTATAAAGGGTTAATTCAAGCTAAGCATTCTGAATTACTTCACTGACACAAAAACAGTTATAAGAGGATGCCTTTACACTGAATAAAAAGACACACACACACACACACACAAACACACACAAAATCATGTGCATTAAAGCCTCAAAAATGCTGCAGAGAACTTCTGCCCTGCAGCACATACATTTAAATTCTGGAGGATGCTGCCTTGTGTCCCACTAAGCTTTCCATCCACCCAAAAACAGAGCATGGATAAGAATAAAGGGTAGGCTAAAACAATAGAGGGAAAGAAAGGAAAAAGGAGGGAGAGGAATGCGTCGAAGATGAAAAAAGCAGCAGTGATAAAGACAGAGAGAAACTGTGCATGCGAGACAAGACAAGAGTGTTTGATCATCCCAGCTGAATCAGCAGTGTACTTTGGCTGAATGTAGATGTACTTGATCCTCACACTCTGAGTTTGCAGTTCATTTATATGTATCACTACCTCCTTCTCTCTTTCACTTAGACACAACTTGTCTTTTCCACTCCCCGTTCTGTATTTTCCTGACAGCCTCTTTCGCTCTTTCTCTGTCTGGCACTAACGCTGGCCCATCTTCTCCCTTTTGCTTCCACAATGAAAACCACCCTGATATGATTACTTATTCTCCTCTGTACGAAAATGTGCCAATTTCTTTACCCCGAGGCCTCGACTGTAAGAATAAGGAAATATACTGTAAAAATGTAATACACACAAAGTGAATGTAAGTGGGTACTTTGGTTTAGAGTGCCTGGAGGTTTAGGGAGTGAAACAGCAGTAACGGCCTGACACCAGCATGTGGACTGGCAAGCAATACATCTGTTTTAGCTGAATGTGACTACTTGCAAGAAGAAATTTGCCATCTTTATTTACAGAATGTGTTTATTTTGTGCCAATCATGTTGTGCTACAAGCCAGAGGGGAACGAATAATTAGTTTGTGAATATGAATACGAGCAATTGTTGCCCAGTTTGTTTATCTCAGGGGTCAGACACAACAAGGCGGCATCAAACTTCCACATTTTCCAGCAACAATTTAGAGTTTGGCGCAGGGAAAATCCACTGATATTACTCGCAGTTTTCAGTAAAGAAAAGTATTTTGTGTGCGTGTTGTGCATCAGTCCTCTGCTTTTATTTACTTGCGGTGCTAAATTATAGAATTGACAGCTGGATTACTTGAAAGATAGATTTACCAGTGAGTCAGGTTAACTCCATAATAAATCTTAACCCTTTAGGGCACTTATTAGGGCTGCACGATATTGGAAAAAACTGACAATGCCATTTTTTTTTAACCCTGCGATATATATTGCAATATGAAAAAATACTCAGGTGGATATTATAGCTGTGTGGTGCGGACATAAATGGTAAAAAAAAATTGGCTGTGTTTCCTGTCGTTGTGGCAACAGGTGCAAGGCACTGTCAACACAGTATCATCCTTCTTGTAGCCGAAATAATTCAAGATAACTGACATTGCTTTTCTTTTTGGCACCAAGTCTTCGTTTACGGTGATTTTCTCTTGTCTGTTGCTCATTACCTCCGCCAAAGAGGTTATGATTTAACAGGCGTTGGTTTGTCTGTTTTTCTGTCCGTGTGCAAGATAACTCAAAAAAGTTATTCACGGATTTGGATGAAAATTTCAGGAAATGTTGATACTGGCACAAGGAACAAATGATTAAATTTTGGTGGTGATTGGGGGTGGGGGGGTGGGGGGGCCACGGGGGCCCACTGATCTGCTGTGGCGGAGGTCTGCGCTCTCCAAATACTTTTCTAGAAATTTTCCTCAGAGTTCCTGAAATTTTCATCCAAATCCGTCCATAACTTTTTTGAGTTATCTTGCACATGGACAGACAGACAGACAGACAGACAGATAAACAAACATCGGGGGAAGGTGGGGGGCACCGATCTGCCTGAGCGGAGGTCTGCACTTTCCGAGTGCTTTTCTAGTTTTTCAATGTTGTTACCACCAACTCATTCCAAACTGATTTAGAATGATTGTGATTGGTGGATTGCTGCATGCAGTGTGTGTCAGGTACCCTTGAAACTAGAAGACAACACATTGAGTTCATTTGCAGAACTTGTGATGTGGCTACTGCGCACACGTACATTGTGATGACGATGCTCAAACAATATATTGTGCAGCTCTAGCACTCATTGAAATACTCTGAAATTCAAAATTTCAAGCTTGGTGTGTTATTGGACATCGTCATCTACCTCCTCGTCAGTTGGTGTGACAACAGTCTCCCCCCTCTTGTCGAAATATCGAGCAGCACTTGCAAAAAAGTAAAACTATCCAATAAAACAACTGTTATAAGGTCATAAATGGACAAAAGTCCCTCATATTCATTATTTACACCTTCAAAAATTCAATAAAATATCTCTGAATCACTGTATAGTTATAAAAACCAACATGCTTCTTGACTTCACTGAGGCACAGGATTAGCCCCATATTTAATGTTTGTGGAAATTACCAAAAATAGTCACTTACCCGATCCAGAGGAGATGTTTTTGATTTTTGTGCTCTTTTCCTGGTTGTACTATAATTCAGGAGGTGGCCCTGCTGCCTGTCAGAAACACAGACCAAATTTGAAGACAATTGCAAGGAAAAAACCCATGTGTGCACAGTCATTTCACAAGTGTTAACATGTAGTGGTTGTTTAGTTTAATGGTTGTACCAGTGGTTCCCAACCTTTTTTGCCTTGTGACCCCATTTTAACATCACAAATTTCTGGCGACCCCAGACATTCAAAACGGAAACTTTTTTTTTTGCTAAAATTAATTTGGTTTTGATCATGTAATAGTTTGCTATACTATGTTGCAAATAAATGTTAATGTTAGATTTCATTTAGTCTATATAATGTACATTATTATGGACAGAGGCAGAAAAGCCAGGTGTAGATTACTGCACAAAGTGTGACTTTTATTTTCCTTGGTCAGGATATGTACAGTCAGTCCAGCTTGGATTTACAAGGATGACAATTAATACTGAACAAACAATAACCCAAACTATGAATTATGAAAGAGCTGCAGCATCTGAAACTGACCACAATGAACATTTGACAGATAAACAGTACCACAGTGCTTCAGTTTCAGCTTCACAGTTTGTCATGTCTTTTACGTATTCGGATTGTCTCTCTCAACTCACCATGTTTATTATTAGTAAGTTCTTAGTTTTATCAATTACTAGAAATTTCAGGCCACCCCATTTGAATTCTAGGCGACCCCACATGGGGTTCTGACCCCAAGGTTAAAAAACACTACTAAAGATAAGGCACTACTCAGCGTTGAAACCATCCAGTTTGTGGTTATTGATGAGGTGAACCCTTTACTTTACATAATCAAAAGTGGTGCAGTGGTGGAGTTTTCTATCACATTGCTGACCTAAATGTGAAAGAAGTAGGCCTTTGAGAGGAGGATCATGGGTTTGATCCTTTGAATTGGCGAAAGAATAACAGAGAAAAAAAAAGACACTTAATCCCCAACTGTCTGAATAGAGCAGCTCAACGGTCAACAGAGGCTCCCCGTCGTGAATATACAAATTGTAAGTTTATGAATGTAAAGTAGGGCACAGTCGGAAAACAATTTCCCCGGACACAAAGTTTGGAGAAATTGCAAATTAAATTCAAAATCGGTCAGTGACTTGTGTCCACAGAGCCCCAAAAGAGGAAAAAGGGTTTAAAGAAAGAATTATTTTCAGAAGAATTACAGAGCACAAATAGATAGAAGTCTCTTTCCCAATGCAGAATTTAACCCTCAACCCAGCAATTAACTAGACGAGTTTGTACCCTCAATCATACCTCAGTAGATACATAATAAAAAGTGTGTTTCATTTTTTTATGGGTTTGGGAAGAATGTGTTCAGTGCATGCTAATCGTATGAATTCTACTTTCACAACTGAATCTATGAATTCATGATCATTTCATACTTTTCTTGATTTAAACCCACATCACCCATTATCTGTTGCTTGCTATCCAGTCCTAGACAAAAGTTCTGGCAGTAACACAAATTGATTCTTTGCTTAAATGTCATTTATTTATCAAAAAAACATCTTTGGAAGTTATCAAGGACTTTCATTTAGTCTTTTATATACTTCAGAAACACGTAGGAAAAAACTGAAGCAGTAATGTTTGTGAAAAACAAAACTTGTATTTGTCAGTGCCAATGGATGAATTCTAAAAAAAAAAAAAAAAAAAAAAAAAAAGACAGAAATCAAATGGTGCTTCTTGGTAACAGTTGAGCTGTGGTTCAATACTGAGCAAAACATACACCTCATAATGCTCTCCAACCACTCACCAGAGATGAGTCTGGCAAGGTCACACTACTGCAACTTCTTACTGGTCCGTCCGTCCGTCCGTCCGTCCGTCCGTCCTTCCATCCATCCATCCATCCATCCATCCATCCATCCATCCATCCATCCATCCATCCATCCATCCATCCATCCATCTATCTATCTATCTATCTATCTATCTATCTATCTATCTATCACCATTCTTAGTTCCACATTATCCTGAGGCTCATCAGTGCCAATGAAAGTAAAAAACAATTGCAGCCAGTGCCCTTTTGAATGGACCTGATTCTAAATGCCAGGGGTTAGTCCGTAGCCCATGCCTTACCCTTTCACCAAATTTCATGTGATGGATGGACATTCAAACTGTAATGATCACGTAAGCTGTGATGAAGGTAATAAATAAAACTGTATGCAGTGCTATAGAGACTGCAAGACACATAACTTCAAATGGAAGAATTAAAGAGCAAGTCCTTTGTCTAAGCCTGCTCAATGTGTGTGTGTGTGTGTGTGTGTGTGTGTGTGTGTGTGTGTGTGTGTGTGTGTTCGTGTGTTTGAGTGAGCATCAGGTTATCCTGTCACGTAACATGCTAAATATCTCTGAGTGAAGCGCAGGGATTAATGGGCCATTTTAGGCTACTTGACATTTCTGACGACTATTTTTTTTCCGCAGAGAATGAGAAATACAACTCTGGCAGCTGCTACACACAAAAAGCCAAAGAACTACAACAGGAATGTTAACAGATATGATTGTATTAATGCTGCAAAAGAGTTATGACAATGCTGCATTTTTGTCAACTTCACATGCTTTATGAAGTAATAACATAATAATAATAAAGTTTATTTATATGGGTGCTTCAATGAAACTGGGTACATTTTGGTATCTGGCACTTTTCCAGCTTTTAAGACCCAATAGTAAAAGACAAATTTAGACATATTCCCCCCAGGATGTACCTAATGATGACCTCAGATAAATGCAAAAAAATTATACTCCTGCTCTGAGCCATCCCAAAATTAATGAATTTTTAATAAAATATTTGGGCCAAAAATAGGACCAAAATTGGGACAGGAAAAGCTACCTAGGTGTCAGTGCATTTGATCAGGAAAACATGGCTTGAAATGGTCTTATATACTGCTATAAATTAAGACAGTGTTAAATTTGACGATCCTAGTGGTTTTTCTGATTCAGACATACAGGTTTTTCAGGAATCGGCAGTCTCATTCTAGGTTTTGTGTGCAACCCATCGTGTCCACTCACGTTACACACAGAACCTCCCCATTTAAACACAAATAAATTGCAAGTGATTTTGCAACAGTGGCCATTTTTATGAAACACTTTGCCTTGCATAATTAGTTCGATTCCCAAAATGTACCTGTGAGAGAATAAAAAGATATTAGAAAAAATAGTGTGTCCTTTTTGTGTTTTATCTGAAAAATAGTTTCTCTTTTATCTCAGTAAATATTTCTTTTAAAATAGACCCAAAGTGCCTCCAAACTTGCCTCATAACATTAGTCTACATCTGGTTTGAATTTTTAACCCCTCTGTCCTGTTTTTTAGGGACCAGTTTCATAGAAGCACCCATAAAGCACTTTTTGCAGAAAGATTTCAAAAAGTGCTTTACAATAAAATCTTTAGTAAAATACATAGGCAAAAAAACAACAACACACAGTTACATGCACAGACACAGGCATAAAAACATAAAAGCAAATGGTTATAAAACCCACCCCTAACTCAAAGCCAGTCTAAACAAAAGGGTCTTCAGTTGTTTTTTAAAAGACTCAGTTGAGTTTAAAAATACCTTCTAACGTGAGGAAAGAACCCCCTAAACCACAGGTGTCAAACATGCGGCCCGGGGGCCAAATCCGGCCCACCACAGGGTCCAGTCCGGCCCTTGGGATGAATTTGTGAAATGCAAAAATTACACTAAGATATTAACAATCCCTTTATTTCAGGTTCCACATTCAGACCAATTCAATCTCAAGTGGGCAGGACCAGTAAAATACGATCATAATAACCTATAAGTAATGACAATTCCAAATGTTTCTCTTTGTAAATGTAAATATTTTCATGTATTTACCCTAAAACAAAATAAAATTTCACAAAAAATGTGAATAACCTGAACAAATATGAACAACCTGAAATGTCTTAAGAGAAGTAAGTACAATTTAACAATATTCTGTCTGTTATTAAATGTTTTGTGTGTTTGTAGATCCACTGTGATCTGTAAGTTATAATGTAAATGTGGCAATGATAAACTGAGGCTGAATATTGTAAAAATTACAGTTATTTTTTCAGTTTGTTCATGTTATTCACATCTTTTGAAAGGATAGTTTGTAGATGTAAACCTTTTCATAATGTAAATATATATATTTTTTTCACTCTAAAACATAGAGAAAAGTTTGGAGTTGACATTGTTTATATATTATTGTGTTATTATTTTACTGGTTCGGCCCACTTCAGATCCAATTTAGCTGAATGTGGCCCCTGGAATAAAATGAGTTTAACACCCCTGCCCTAAACCCACTCCTTTCACACAGACACACACACACACACTGTAGGAGAGGAAATGAAAGGGGGAAAATTCTGCACAGTGGAGACGGAGCATGTGTGTGCAAGATGGCTGATGGATGGCATTCACTTATTTTAACATTATTTATAGACACACAAGCACATTTATTAATATACTATACACAGGGGACAGATCATTTATAATGTCAATATCAGTTAGAAACTTATTCTATTCAACTAAATTATTCACAGAGTGTGCACTTAATAAATCTAGGTAATAGACTAACAGAGCCAGGACAGACAAGTTAAACTTTTAATGGAACTAAATCCAGAGGGTCACACAAAACATGCGTTCTTCATCATACTTGCGCCTGGCGTCCAAAGCTGCTGGTGATTTATCTTTGCCCAAGTAGGTGGTACTGAACCTCTAGCTCCTTTCAGCACAAATATGGTTTGAGTAATGTTTCAGGTGGCTAAGCTCTTATCTCATGATCTATCTCTAGAAATCACTCACATTAGTCTCACATGTCAAGATTTTTTGGCTGTAACTTCAGGTTTTTACTTTGCTACAAGAACATTTTCATTGCCACAGTCTCGTAAAATAGTGAAACCCATTAAAAGCTGATAAACACCTTTTGTGTGTCATCCACTGTGTCGTAACTTTTCTTGTCAGATGGTTAGTTTTACCTGTTGTCTCCACCTCAGCTACTCCCTCCTATGAATAACAATATTTACCTGCTGGACTTTTATCAGCGCATGATAAGAACTGGAATATGTTGTGTATGTAAATGTAGGGTCAGTCTGCCTCGTCTGTTTGCTGTCCTGATAAGTCTCCATCTTCAGGTTTCAGACCTTCAACCTGTGTCTGTTGCAGTTGCCTCACCTGCTTTATCCATTTCAGTGTACTTCCTATCCGGTCTGTTTGCTCTGCTGCTTCTTCTGCCTGATATGGTTCCCTGGGTCGTCTGCTCCACTGATCCGGCCTCATGGTTCTGATCAAAACCCCCGATCAGGATCCCCACCCCAGTGTTGTATAAAGTACTGGAAAGTCACTTTTGAGTAGAAGTACAGGTACCCTACCAAAAAAAGTCCTCAACTGAAATGCTACCCAAGTTAATATCTTTAAGTATCCAGTATTTACTGTACTTAAGTATATCAAGTAATCTACAATTACATGTACTCAAATTATGAAAGGAAAAGTACAAGAAATGTTAAAAACAGTATTTGGAATATTACACTAGTCGCTTTTCCACTGACCCTCAAATTGCGCAAATATAACTTGCGCATAAAAATGTACCAAATGGAAAAACAACAATTTCACCAAAAGTCAAATTTTTCAATTAAAAGTTTTTGCGCTGGCAAGAGGTGGTTTTTCGGGCATAGTGCAAATAGTATATCATGCAAAACTGCAATGGAAAGACCTTTTTTCACAACTAGAGTCAGGTGAATTGAATCGGATGTTGACGTACGTTACAACAAGCGAAGAAGAAAACATGTCGCGGTATGTGTGAACACACCTGGAAACCCAATCATTTTTTAATTTAGTACGAGATAGAGGGGTAATATATAATAATATAAATGAATATATCTGTAAATCAACACCATATTTATGTTGGTCGCCATGTTTATGGAATGAGCTCTCATGTCATCTCACAATAATAATTAACAAATCATCACATTTGTGATTTAATGTCAAAACCAACATTACGCACTTCTGCTTTTTCAACATTTAGTGAATATCGGTAAAGTTTTGCGCAGATGTCCAATGGAAAAGTCACTACTGATGCAAACATCAACAGATTGCCAACAGGTTGAGTGTGGACCGTCGTTTGCATTTGTGCATTATTTGACTAGGTCCAATGACAAATCAACATCCTGACTTTGTTGCAGTCACTAATCTCAGCGGTGAAAATACCAAATTTCCTTTCATGTCTTTAGTGCATTATTTGTAATGAGTACTGATCATGTGCTTAAAAAAATGTATCAGAGTAGGAGTGTGCAATTGAGTTAAGAAATGTACTGAAGTAAAAGTGAAAATAAACAGAATAAAAAATACTCAGTAAAGTACAAATTCTCCCAAAACAAACTTGAGCACAGTAGTGCAGTATTATTACTTTGTTATTATACAACACTGCCCTGCCCTCAAGTCTGCTGTACTAGACCAGATTTATGAACGCTTTGCACAAACCCATGTTTGAGTAAAAATGAGTTTTATCCCAAACCTTAATGTTAAAGATCAGTGCAAGTTTTACTAAATAGGCATGTAATGAAGTTAGCATTAGAAGGCTACTTCTGCACCTAGCATAAATGATTGACACTGTCTATCATGCTTCTCTGAGGTTTATTACAAATTCTAAAACCATGACACATCATTGTGACTTGTATTCCAGAGTGGGCTGGCCTGCCCTGTCCACTAGGAGGCTGGGACACTGGTATACCTTCATTTATTAGGCCATACTTGGGCTACTGCCTTCCTATATCTGTGGTTTGATTACGAGAAGAAGTGTCGATTCTTACTGTCTGCGATCGAATGAGCATTTGTTCCTCTTTGTGCCATTTGCCCGTACATAGCTGGGAAAAAGGGCATTTGTGTACTCTGCTCCATCCACATGGAATATGTTGCTAAAAGACTGGAAACTCTCTGAATTGATCTCCCTGAATGCTTTTAAATCCAAACTCAAAGTGCTGGAGAAGAACTCAATGACTTGCACATGTTTTTCATAGGTTGACTTGTCCTGTAAATTATTGTTTGTTGTAACTGTATGGGGTAATTGTATGTTGCAACTGTGTTGTGTTTCATGCTGTCTCTTGGCCAGGACTCCCTTGAAAAAGAGGCTCTTAATCTCAATGGGATACTTTTCCTGGTTAAATAAAGGTTAAATAAATAATTTTTTAAAAAAATGCATTTGTGGAGTTTTGCTCAGTTTTAAAACAGTCATGCAATATAATTAACTAAGGTTTGCTGTTCTTGATTAACTGCTAATCACGCCATTATTTTAATGCAAAAAAAATTCTTGTCTTGACCCATTTGTGCTTGGCATCAGAACAGGTGGTAGGAGAGAGATTTTTACCTCCGCCAAGTGAAACGGCAGAGCTTATGTTTTCATCGGGGTTTGTCTGTCTGTCTGTTTGTCTGTTAGCAAGATAACTCAAAAAGCTATGGGCGGATTTTAAGGAAATTTTCAGGAAATGTTGACACTGGCACAAGGAGCAAATTATTAAATTTTGATGGTGATGGGGGGGGTTGATGAAATTTTCAGGAAATGTTCTGATTTGCTTTGGTGGAGGTCTGCACTCCCCAAGTGCTTTTCTAGTTTTCAAGTAATGTTAAATGAAGTTATTAACATAGTGTGGGCCTTGAGTAATTAATGTTAATGTTAATGAACACTGGTCACCCCTCATTTTTTATTTTGTTTGTTGATTGTTTTATTTATTTTCAGTAACAGCTGTTATGTTTCAGGCATATTTTTTGGTACGCTGATACAGTTTGATACAGGCATTATGGGGGCAGTGGTCCCCACAGGGTCCTCAGGTGGGACAGGCAGAGGAACACCTGTTGTCAGAAGTGTCTGAAGTGTATGCCTGTTTTGCTGCACAAAAGAAAGTAAACTTATTTTTGAAAAACTCATGCATACCTTGAACTCCGTTTGTGTCCGAGTGTGCAACAATAGGTTGATGAACACAGAACACCCGTCACATTATCTACTTTCCTGTGTTTCCTTATATTGGTGCGTCTAATGCCTTTCTCTTCTGTTTATCTCAAGTCTCACATTTCTATCCCCATGCCTTCTTCGTGTTTCCTCTCCTCTCTCTCTTATTATAGGCACCATGGGGGCAATAAGCCTGAAGCTTCCAGAGACATACCCCATCCTGAGCCTCTCTCCAGGAACGTCTTCCACCCTCCATTCAATCCATCGCCCTTAATCCTTCTCATCCTTTCCCCTTGACCCCTCATCCCTTCATACCTTATCCCTTAGAATCAGCAATTAAATAAACAGTATCTCATCCAATACAATGGCATGGTCTTTGTTCGTAGATTTACTTGTAATAACAGAGAAAGGTGTTATCAGATCAGACTTCCATGGTCCTGGTCTTTAGAACATTATTGGAAAAAGCACACAGTCATATAATGTCACTAAATGACCAGGAAGCTAAACCAGAAGTCAAGCAGAGGTTTAATAAAGGCTTAGAGCTCAGTTTTGACCATAAAGGGTTGTTTCACTGTCATATTTAGGTGTGTCCCTTTGTTTAAACCAAACTGAAATGTCCCTCTTTCCCTGTTATAGTCCCACTGAAACCATCCGTTCAACAGCATGCTTTTAATTAACTAAGTCACCGGCTATTGTGCCTCTGATTCCAACAATCAACCCCCACCTTTGAAACCGCCACATGACCTCCATAGATTATCAGTAATGATGACCATGTTGGAGGCATTTGTTGTTGAAAACTTGTGGGTTCATTACAGTAAACTGGCAGTATGCCCAGAAGAGGTCTGCAGCAAACATTCATTCACTGTCATTCCTTCATTTACATGATGTTGTACCTGTAGTTCATCTTCTTACTGAAGTACATGGACAATGTCTGCTGATGGTTGCACTATGACTGCACATATGATGTTTGTTATGTTTTATTTGATGTGTTTTCAGTCATCAGGAATCCCATCTGTAAATTGGTCAATCGCTGTTGACAGTTCTTTGCTCAAAAAGTCATAGAAATTACCTGCTTGGCTATGGCTTGGCTGTGTTTGTTGTTTTGTTTTTACATAAAATGTTAGGACAAAGACTGCCTGCCAACATGGCCATGAACTAACAGTAATGTTCAGCTTTTGCATCTAATTTGTAATCAGTGTATAATGACCTTGGCTCATGCCTGATCACATCTATTTCCTCTGTAGCAATGGCCACAGTTTCCTCTCTGCACTAAGAACAAGACCCTTTTTTTTCCTTGTAAACACTTAGGCTGCGTTCAGACTGCAGTAAAATGTGGCCCAAATCTGATTTTTTTGCCCATATGTGACCTGTATCTGATCTGTTAGACAGTTTGAACAGCACAAATCCGATTTTTTTCAAATCCAACCCAGGCCACTTTCATATGTGGTCCTAAATCTGATTTGTATCTGATATTTTGCAATGCAACTTCAGTCTGAATGGCCAGGGTGCATTTATCTGACCTTTACGTCATTGAAATAATAATAATAATAACACATTTTATTTATAATGTACTTTACATTTTTACCTAAAAACCTCAAAGTGCTACAAGCAGGGTACAATAAATACGATTAAAAGGGAAGTTAAGAAATAGAAAGCAAGTAAGACAGATAAAAACAGTTCAAAAACAGTTAAAACAGGTGAAGCATGCACAGACCAGGAAAGAAATGTAACAAATATCACAATTCTGCGTCCCAGGAGGAGAAGCGTCGGGAAAAACATATTTACAGTGCGTGCCTGCGTGGTCACGTATCATGTCAGGACCTGTTTTGCGTATGTGGGTCACTTCAGGGTCACATTCAGTTAATAATCAAAACTGATAGAAGTTGTATTTAATGTGTAATATGAACCAGCACACCAAAAAATCAGAATTGTGCTTTTAAGACTCGCTGTCTGAATGTAGCTGTAGTTAGATATTCATTAAAGAAATATCTCATACTGATCCAAATAGATGTTTTTAAATCTACAAGACAAACAGTGACATAATTTTCAGCAGATTGGCTGCAGCTTGTGGTCCCAAAAACTAAAAAGAAGTTTCATGGGGACCATTCCTTTTCTGTTGCTGCCCCAAAGCTGTGGAACCAGTTGCCTTTAGATGTTGGACAGGCTCAGTCTCTGCCTGTATTTAAATCATGTCTAAAAACACACTTTTTCTCACTGGCTTTTAATCAGTAAGTGAGATGTTTTTTAGATTCCCCATGTTGTTATTACCAGATTTGAATTTGTCCTTGTTTTTATGATGGTTGTATTTTGTTCTTAGCCCACTTTGCATCTTGTGTTATCATTGTTTTACTTACAGTATCTATTCCCTTGTTTTACAATTTGTGAACGGCACTTTGGCCAGCTGTAAAGTTTTTAAAATGCTTTACAAATAAAATTGGTATGGTATAATATAAGTTTGATTATAGAACAGACAGTTCCAGTTCTTACGTTGTGTTCCTGCTGAACTGAGTACTCACCTGTGGGCCACATTACATCAGTAATACTGCATCAAACGAAATGCTCCAAAATGTCTGTTGTAGTTGTTAATTGTGACTTACTGGGTGAACTAAGAGTGGATGAGTGTTGGAGAGAGATAGACAGGGTGGAGGAGGAATGTAAAAAAGAGAGGACACACACAGGAATTAATGAGGGGGAGAAAAAAAAGTCTATGATGCCGGCTGAGAAATTGTGTGAGTGACGGGGCATAAATGTGAATCGTAAACAGCAATAAGAGAAGACACTGAAGGGTTATCCTTGGATCTGTCACCACACAACTAAAGTGCACCTTCCTCTGCACAATTAATGATGACATCCAGATAGGTGTTAATTATCAACCCTATCTTTTACTATATTACATTATACCCGCGTTGTACCAATCATCCTGCATGTCATTGCTTGGAATAAGAATTAATGAAATGATTTGTTTTTTTTTTTTCAATAAATTGTATTGTTATGTACTGCATTTTTTACTTGTTTATAATTCATGACTTTTTTCCAGGTATATAGTGACAGCTACGAGGAACTGAACGTGACGCAAACCAAGGCCTGTTGGGGTTTATCGCTTCATTTCAGTGATATTCATGCCATTATGCTCTCATGTAAGCAAGTCATGTAGAAAATAAGTGAAATATTGCAGTAGATTAGACTCTATAGACACACACAAAATAAGGAAACTTAATCATTTTATCAATATTAATATCTATTTTATAATTTTATTGTGATATTATTAGTTATACTGTAGATGTACGTAAACAAATTGAGTCTATGTTTTATCTGGTATTTAATGTTTAGGCGCTTAATAAAGTGTTTTATATTCTTGTAATGGCCGTAAAGGATTTAATTTCACATTTTATGGCTCTGTTGTGTGCTTGATAATAAGGAGCTAAGGCAATTAAGTCTTATCAGCTCTGTCGGGAAGCATAGTGTATGCTTCATCTTCTGTTTGTGCATGTTTTGTGTGCATGCTTGTGAGAGAAAACGAGAACGTGTGCATGTACTGGTATGTTTAAGGTTGCATGTGCGTTTGTTTTTAAACATGCGTGACATGTGTAATTGTTTTTACTGTTTATATTATGTGCGTGTTCATACATCTTGTAGGTATTTTTATTATATAATGATCATTATGTCTAAATGACCTGTTTTGTGTTTACACTTTTCTTGTTATATGGACCAGTGTGTGGTTGTGTGTGGACATGCTGATGATTGTATGTGGAAGTATGTCCGTGTGCAGTGGTTGATGTAGCACGTGCATATGTTTCTAAGCTAAAAACAACTGTGTCAGTAGAGCAAAGACAATCAGAAGACACATTATCTTGCCATAGTAATCCTCCTTTTTCAAACCAGCTTAATACACCTACCCAATAATAATTTGTCTGACGCATCTGACAACTGGAAACAATACACACAGTGAAGAACAAATGAATGTATATCTGCAAAAAAGAAATAGCTTAAGCTGGGCACACACTTGAGGACTTGCACAAAGAAAGCATTCGTCACAAAGCACTCAACCACTGAGTCAGTCCACTACACAACACATGGCATGATTGGTTGTAACAAGTAGACATTCTCTGCTTCCGACACATGAACTTTTGAGCGCTAATTGTTCACTTGCTGCATCACACTAAGTGAAAGGTACCATTATAATGAGATATTCAACAGCATTACTATTTCACCTGTCAGTGGTCAGATTGTGTGTCTAACTTGTATATGAACCACATAAAGATACAATGAAATCCTGTTTATGTGATACATTGATTTTCTAAGTCTGTAAAAATTTCCTTTAAAGATGTTATGTGTAGTATTGATATTCTAAACTCTCAACAGTGAAGTTAAGTCACTTTCCAGAACACACTTTTGACAACCAAAACCATGACTGAATCAATGCTATACATCCACAGACTGCATCACTCGCTGAATAAAGCATAAAGTCCATTGTTTACTTACATCTGTATTATGGTATCCTTAAGTTTTCACTTTCAACTAAAAACTTATTGTCATTTATTCTGACAGTTAGTTAAAATCACACTGTCTTATAATCTTCACACACTGCAAAAGATGATAGTTTATAGGCCTGTAACCGTACACATACCAAACCGAACCGTTTTGGTACGCACCTGTTCGGTTTGGTACACAGCTGGACTGAAATGAATGGCACAGTATGTTGAGAAAAAGAAAAAGTAACTAAAGACGTTGGTTGATGCGAAACTTTAAATCCATGCAAGTTCCACACGGACATATTGAAGGAGCACACATTGACCCGAAATATGAAATAGTAGCTGATATAAGGTAAAAAAAACAAAAAAACAAATATGATGTTTACCTGGAAGGAAGAGATTGAAGACTCTCTGCCATCATTACAGTCCTGTTTGGGATCACTACAGGTTCAGGTGAAAGACAACTGCCTATGTCCGGTAGTTCTCAAACACTTACACTTACTCTCTCTCTCTCTCTCTCTCCCACACACACACTGTATAATAGAGGAATAGAACCAGGGAGTTGGACGTTGAAAGTATGTAAAGTTTCACTTGCGTTTCACACCACCATTAGTTATGGACTGCACATATATTGATGCACTGCACCCCCACCCCCACCCCCCCACTTCACTCCAACAAAAACAAAAAAAAGAAACATTGTTTTTGACAAATCGCACTCTGCACACACACACACACACACACACAAATACAAATACACAAAGTGGCCTAAACAGTTTGTTAGCTGTCCTAAAATAAATAATTGGTTAATTTTATTGTCAATGTTGCTCTTAAGTTTGTTAAAAGAGAATACGAGTTTGCCCTCTTGTTAATGTTGCACTTCACGTGGAATTTTTTTATTAATTTAATGCAGAATGTTAACTGACAGAACTGTGATTTGATTTTTGTTGTTTATTCAAAACTACCTTTCCGGGAAAAGTGCAATACTAATGTTTAAAATACATTTAGTAATATTTCATTTATTTTATTTTCTATTTGATTTATAGCAGCAGAATTATATTATTCCTGTTTTTCTATATTCTATTGTCTCCAAAAATTGGGGGGGGGGAATGTTCAAAAATTAATAATAAATGCATTAAAGACATTTTGAGGGGTTTTCTTTCTTCCCGTAGAGAACTGAAAAACAAACAAACCGTGGCTTTCAAAACCGAAAATGTACCGAACTGAAAATTTTGTGTACCATTACAGGCCTAATAGTTTACATTATAGCTTAGCTCTGTTTTAAGACAGTAAAACCACAAATCATCCATTTTATGTACAGATTGTGTTGTCAGTAGCTGCACTGAAGATCTGTTTGGAATCGTCCAAACAAGGTCAGAACTGTGACAGTTTAGTCTGAATGGCGATCTTCAAAAAGATAATAACATCACATAATAACTTTATACCTTCATAAACTTACATAATCAAACTTACCTGTGTAGAAAAAAAACTGTAATTTCATCATCAAACTCCATTCTTTCAGAGCTGTGTCCAGTGGTGAGAACAACAGTACTGATAGCTTTTATCAGTTTGTCACTTTCTTTGACTCCAAGAGCTGTTTTTTTTTTTTTTAGGAGCCCTCATCCCATCTCATCGTTTTCTGATGTTTTGGTTGTTCTGGTTGTTTTA
The DNA here is from genome assembly GCF_902148855.1 of Sphaeramia orbicularis. NCBI lineage: Eukaryota > Metazoa > Chordata > Actinopteri > Kurtiformes > Apogonidae > Sphaeramia > Sphaeramia orbicularis. Next base: position 22,423,633 of record NC_043969.1, on the reverse strand, counting down.
GCGATAGTTTTCCTCACCATGGCAGACCAGCAGAGTGACTCACTACTCCCTCTAGTGGTCACATAAACCCCTTGGCCCATCAGTGTCTTTACAGTTGAATACATCAGCTTCTTTGGCAGAACTTCAGAACTCTTTATTCTAAACACTAAAGATAATTTTATGTATTTTTTTTTAAATATTTGAAGGCAGAAATACTACATATAAATTGACAACCTTTTTCTGTTTCATATTTGTATTGATGTGTATACAAGAGGAACAGAGGCACTTACATATACCTGGGCACACTGATGTCAGCATTAAACAGGTTAGTATACACCATTAGATTTAGATTTGCATATTTTTAAGAACAAATTACAAAAAATAAAACCAGATGGACAATACAATGAAAAGAATACTTAAACATAGTTCGTATAAAATAGTTAAACTGGTCACATAAACATAAGAATAAATAAAAATGAATAAATAACGGTGAATTAAAAAAAAAAAAGGGGGGGGGGGGGGGGGGGTTACATTGCCGCAAAAAAATCTATAAACAGTTGCTATCTATTGTAGACTTTGTTCAAGTTTCCCCTTTTTAATATCTAATTTTCTCTACTTTTAAAAAGGACATAAACTTGTTAATCCATTGTGTGCTCGGAGGAGCTGTTGTGGATTTCCAGTTTAGAAGGAGGTGGCGTTTAGCAATTACGGAGGTTAAAGGTATTACTTAACCCTAAAATGCCAAATGTATCACATTTGATACATGAGTTCTGAAGCCCTCTATATCACAGGTGTCAAACATGCGGCCTGGGGGCCAAATCCGGCCTGCCAAAGGGTCCAATCCGGCCCTTGGGATGAAGTTGTGAAATGCAAAAATTACACTAAGATATTAACAATCCTTTTAGTTCAGATTCCACATTTTGACCAATTCAATCTCAAGTGGGTCAAACCAGTAAAATGCTATCATAATAACATATAAATAATGACAACTTCAAATTTCTCTCTTTGTAAATGTAAATATTTTCATGTATTTAAACTAAAACAAAGCATAATTTCACAAAAATGTGAATAACCTGAACAAGTATGAACAACCTGAAATGTCTTAAGAGAAGTAGATACAATTTTAACAATATTCCACCTGATATTAAATATTTTGTGTATTTGTAGACCTGCTGTGATCTGTAAATTAAAATGATCACGTCAAAATGCTAAACTGAAGCATAATATTGTTAAAATTACACTTATTTTTTGAGTTTGTTTATGTTATTCACATTGTTTGAAAGGATAGTTTGTAGATGTAAACATTTTCATTGTTTAATTTTACTTATTCTAATAAATAGAGAAAATTTTGTAGTTGACATTATTTATATATTATTTTGTTATTATTTTACTGGTTCAGCCCATTTCAGATCAAATTTAGCTGAATGTAGCCCCTGAACTAAAATGAGTTTGACCCCCCTGCTCTATATGATCAGTGGGATATTTTTTGTCTTGAAAAACCTGATGTATAAAATTAGATACATGCAATACACAGACAATCCACCAGGGGGGAGGAATTCGTTTAATAGAGGCCTTTCCAGTGACACTACAAGATTGTCATTAATGAAGAAGGAGGCAGAACTTTGCCAGTTTTGAAAAGGAATTACCAATTTGTTAAACATGTTTGTGTTATGTTTTTGGTTGTTCAAAAATAATAATATTTGAGCACTGAGACCCGATGTATCAAATATGATACAAAATGGAAATTCATGCATGGAAATTGATATTTTAAAAAAAACTAAACATTTTTTGGTTGTTCAGAAGGACCAATAAAGGCTCCAGTTTCAAAAAACTGGAAATTTCTGTCAATGATTTAATGGTTCAGGCTTTACAGGGTTAAACTGACAAACTTTAGATGTGTAATTGATTCAAATGGGACCGAAAATGTTTGCGTTTCTTTTTTTTTCTTTTTTTTTTTTTGGGGGGGGGGGGGGGGGGGGGGCATCCAGAAAGGACGGGACTTCACTTCTCTATGTAAAGCTGTTTTTTCTCACTTGCTATGCATATTAAACAATATTTGCATGTATTTTTGTGGGCATTTTATCTGTGATAAATGTGCAGTAAATGTCATATGTGTTTGTTGACAAAGGTTACATTTTCACGGTGGAAGGTCATGTCTGTGTTTTCATGGTGAGTAATATGAATCATCCTCAGATTGTCATGGGGTCACTTGCCTCCGTCGACAGGATGCCATAACTCTGCCTGGAGTTACAGAATCCCTAACTACTGAGAACTGGGAATGGAACACGACTGAACGGAGCATGTCAGAACACACACACGGGACACACACATGTTCCACAGACATGTACTCACCTTTCACTTCTACACACTTACACAATGCAAGCACAGCAAATACCCTTAAAAACTGCATGCCTCATTGCTCATATTAGCCTATGACACACACACATGCACACACACATGAGTAGGCACACACTTGCATGTTCATACACACAGATGTTGAGCTCATTAAGAGATTCCCAGAGGGCAGCCAAGAAAGGCAGGCTACTGTGGGAACCTGGAGGAACCTGCCACTCTGACCTGAACGACACACTTAACATGTAAATAGAATAAAACAATAGAAGGTGGAAATATTTTGTTTGCCCTCTCCAACTCCACAGCAGAGTAGAAATGTATATGGAGCACAGAGATATAGAATGTAATTTAGTCTTAAAAATATCAAAACAGTTCAGGAAAATGAACTTACATCTGTATGTAGAGCAGGATCTGAGAGTTTAAGATGATATTCCACCCAGAGATGTATGAATTTTTTGAGACTATATCATCACAGTATTACCCCACAGACATAAAAGTAAATGTTAAAAGGTACTTTCTTCCTTCAAAGTTAAAGTGAAAAGATCAATAGGAATATCTCCTAATGCTTAATCCTCTTGGATATCCGTACACACAATGTGGTCCAGTTTTAGAGGAGAAGCAAAGATATTCACACAGCTTCTTTCAGGCTCCACATATAGTGCACTGTTTAAACTAAACTGAGCAGAAACGCCTAATGTACATTCAGTGAGTACACTAAAATGTCATAGTTGCAGCTTTTTTAAAAATATGTTTTTCTTAGCAGTTTTCAAACGGAGCACGCATTCACACTAAAAAAAAAAAAAAAAACTGGTCACATCTCCCTCCGCCTAAGCTAATCCTCCTTCATCTGACATTAAGCCAAAGGATGGAGGGATGGAGCTCTGTATGAGACAAAGAAGACCAAAGAATAAGCAGAGAAAGGAAAATGAAAAAAAAAAAAGATAACAGTGCTCTTTGCCCTGTTCACCTTTGACTAGGGATGTCTGGCTCCCAGTGGCTGAGCACATCTGATGTCAAGTGTCTGCAGAAACCTTGGCATTTTGAGTCAGACATTTCTACCTCCTCAAAGCATTAGCAGGTTTTTAAATTCCACATTTCTACCCATATATGCTAATTATACTCGAGAACATTTTTCATTCTTCAGTTTCTTGCATTAATAATGTCAGTTAAGTCCATCACAGTGCATAGATGTGTCCATGTCAGCAGTAAGGCTTAAATTTTATATCATGGCAATTATTCCGTACTATTTTCCTCATTTATTTGGAACTTTCATATAAACAAAAATAACTGAGTCACATGAGACAAAACAGCTTGGAGCTGTCATTATGATGTCATTTAAAACACACTAAGTAGTCCTGCCTGCCCTGATCGTACAGCAGAGAAACTAATGGATAGTTCCTGCAGTGCAAATGGTATTGCCAAATCTCTACCAGGGGACACATTTCTACCGCTGCACGTTATACGTCATCATTTGGCCCAAACCTAACTACCTATGTGAGTAATTTCTCACCAACATTGAACCAAGGTTGTACAATTAATGAGCCCATATGCCTACACAGGCTTGCATAAATATATGGTGTCTAAGGACGAACAATAAAGACATTAAAGACCTACTATATGCATACAGGCTACACAGACTGAACAAACACACACTTTCACACACATGCTTTCTTTGTATGTATTTTTGTTTCTAAAATGATGTTGTGAAGGAGATATAAATAGCATGGAATATGAAGCATTTATTCCATCTCCGGCCTCATCTCCAAAAAGAACTGTTTGCCCTCAATTTCATTCCAGGATCTTTACTTCATTACCAGTTGTAACAATAATTTATTTTTTTCTCTTCCTCATTTCCCCTCCCTCACTTTCTTTTTGTTCTTTTTTGGCTTTTCATTCCTTCCTCCTTCTCTTACACCCCTTTATATGTCTTCGCTCTGCCAAAGTCTCCATATCATGATGGATCAGACGCTGGCCTCAAAAGCACTAACCTGAAGAGGTCTGTTACTCATATAATAACTATGGCTTTTATCAGTCAATGCACACACACACTCGTGCATGTCCATGCAGACACACACTAATGGATATATTATCAGGACCACACCAATTCTGGGAAACCAGCCTGGTTGGACCTAAACCAGAAACTCTATTATAACAATGTGTGTGAGACTGGGTGTATGTGTATAAAAGGAGAGAGTTGATGGCACCTACTGTACGTCTCTGAAATGAGCCTTGTTCGTCTGGAGTGGTTGATAACATTTTACTTCTAGGGTGTGTGAATTCTTGCCTAAAATACTTTGGTGTGTGTGCTAACAAACTCATATACACTTTGGTGTAAGAGCAAAAAGGTCAGCTCTAATTTAGTGCATTTATAGTGTATGTCAGAGAAATGCAGACAAGTAATACCAAAGGGTAAGTGTGTTTTTCCTTTCTATTTCTATTATTTATATAATAATTTAAGTAAGTATGCTTGTGTATTATGCCAAGCAATCAGAAAGTTCAACATTAAGGTGTTAAAAACAGCCATAATGGATCTAGAAAAATCAAATCCTGTAAATAAAGGTGTTATCTTAGATACCTTTACCTCATTTTCTGATTTTCTGAGTTAATTTGAGAAAACTGGGAAAATGTTAATTATTGTAGTTCCAAATGGTATAATATTCCAGACTAAAATAGGCTAGAGACTGATGCTGTGTAACATTTTCAGGTCAAAATGTGCTGTAAATTTTGCATTACAGGTTCACAAAAGCTGACACATACACATACATACATACAGTTGCAGAAAAAAATTATTAAACCATCAAAAGTCATCAAAAACAATGGTTATGCAATCAAGTATTTACTCCTGTGTGTATTATGTGACTAAAACAGACAGAAAAGAAAACATGGAATGCCTAAAAGCACTGTTTTTGTTAGTAAAATGCCATAGCTATTGATGTAAGAACTTAAGTGATTTTCTTTACTGTTTATTGTATTATATATAAGAAAACATGGAAAATAGATAGATATCAGGTCTGAAATTAAACTCTTATGAGCTATTTTTGTTATTTTCATTATATTTGTCCAAACAAATGTACCTTTAGTTGTACCAGGTATTAAAATGAACATGAAATTGAAGAAAACAAGGGTGGCCTAATCATTTTTTCTTTGACTATACATACATACTTGATCACTATACCTGTGCAGGAGCAAAAAAAGTCTTTGAGCACATTGTCCAAGTTTCCTTTGCTAGTTACAGATCTGTTTGGAGCTCAAGGGCACTTCAGCAATTGTGGCAGGTCTGTCAGTGATGGGGATTAAACCAGCACCTTTTAATTTAGCGGTTGACGTACCTGCCTTGAGGCAACACTGCACCCCCATAAACACGTAAACACACATCGAGGTAACACTATAGTACGTCTGTGCGCTGTGAAGTTGCTTCAGGGGAGACAAGACAGATGCAGAATCACTCGAGCACACACATGCTGTGGACATACACGTACAGAGACACTTAAAGAAAAACGGTTGGGAAAGTAGAGTAAAGAAATATTACCACCACCGGCACTCTTATGTGTTCCGTTATAGTTATAAGGTAACTGATTTTGCTTAAAATAAATGAATTACAGACACACAACCCCTTGCAACAAAGTTCAGACCCAACAGGGACAGGACAAGATGCTTAAAGGCGAAGACACACCACAACAACCCGACTGCCGATCGTCGCCAGAAAAGGTAGGCCGACTATCAGTCAGCTCCCGTCTCCCCGGTCGGTCAAAAAAGTGTGAAGAACACACCAAATCAACTATCGACTTCAGCGTACATTCTTCGATTATGCAAGACGTAAAACTGGAAAATGACAGAACATCTCTCTAAACCCAGAGCTCGCTGTCATCAGTTATTGTTGTCAGCAGAGAGTGTTGAGTAGTCCAGAAGGGTTGTTGTTGTTGTTGTACTTGTTGAACGGATGGTTAGTAATAAGAAGATACTGGTGTTGTCAGCTCTCTGGCTTCTTCTTGTGGAGGAAGAAAGATGTCGCAGGTGAAAACTAAGGAGAAATCGCACTATGCTAACAATGCTAACAGTGTTCACTTCATGGAATGAATGAATGAAGTCCATAGTCAACACTGACTGTCACTCATTCAGATACGATATGAGCAGTGAATGGCCTACTATAGAAGACAATAATACTGTGGAGTACCTTGGCATAGCTGGATTCACATGGAAACTTCTCCTTCACTGATTCACTAGTCATGGGCTACTCGTCCACCAATCAGATTGGTCCGACCGAATGATGGGTAGTGGCCGATTACACATGTTGAATCGGCCGAAAAGACTGGTGATGGCATTAACGATGGCCAATCACAGAGAACACACCAACCAAACTCATGTCACCGACCTCGCCAGACTGCGATGTCTAACCCCAGAAAATCAGATTGGTGTGTCTTCGCCTTAAAACAACCTGTATTTAACCCTTTCATGCATAGTGGTCACTACAGTGGACAGTTTACTCTACAGCTTTACTCTTGTATATTCATGGGTTTTGTTGTTTTAGTTCCATATCAACCAACACAGTGGACACTTATACATCATCTCATAAACTGCAATTCATACCATTACTGTAACTTTGCTGTTCTTGATTGGTTCTTGAGTGGAAATCAATTGTTAACATTTATTTTTTGCATATTATCTCCATGAAGTGAGTAATAACTAGTATTAGAATATGTTAAAATGTGAGAAAACATCAGATTAGCTGCATTAAACATGGTGTCATTTCACTGTTTTCATATCACTTTATGATATTGGGTTTTAAATACATGTTTCTTTGCTTCAAGAATAAAATTCATGGTGTAGCTGAGTGGACATTTTTGTAACTCCATGAAAAACAGGTTGATTTAAAAAAAAAAAAAAAAAAAAAAAAAAAAAAAAAAAAAATTAAATCACATTGGGGTTTTTTTTATGCCTAAAGAGGAATAAAAACACTCAGGAAAAAAAAAAATCTTGATTAAGGTTCTCATAATTCATGCATGAAAGGGTTAAGGTCAGTTGATGTTTGGGTGACATCTTGCAGTTGTCTGAGGAAGAGTATGTTTTAAAGAAGGTAACATCGGCCCATGCATTAGTCTCGTATATATATGTCCGATCTTTAGAAGGATGCAGAATGGGAGGGATATGGTGGAAAAATGACCTCTGAGGATGTAAACACAGGACACCAGTACTCATATCCTGTTTCCAACCACATATAAATAGGGCTTATTTTTATTACGTTCATCATGTACCTTACTTCTAACCATTCCCACAATGGTTTCTTCCTTCCTTTATGAGCTTTTTTTTTTTTTTTTTAACAAACATGTGACTTGGTTATTTTAGTCCATTCACTGACTCTTTTTCAACCTTGTGCCTACACTCAACCACATTTAAGCAATGACACTGTAACGCCAAATCAGTTATGGAGTATCTTTTAATGCACTTAATTTTAACAGTGTTTTATGACTTGAGTGCGTTGCTTTTGGAGTGGATGGAAATAGTATTTAGGTGTGAGGATGAAGGTTAAAGGCTGGATAAAGTAAGCCAAAGATGAAACCATTTCTATCTAATTGAAAAGGATTTTGTTAAATTTATTTCATTCTACTTCTGTATGTGTGGTGTGTTGTAGTTTTATGAGAATAAAAATACTATATTTTTATTACCTTTGTATATATCAGTGTGTGTAAAAGCCCCAGGATAAGAGTTGAAAATAAGCAGTTACTATAAATTACCTGCAGGACACCAGTTTCATGCTCCACAATGGAGTTATGTTATAGTGCATCATCTCTATGAAATAAATACAATGATACAGCTGACTGCATTGTATTGATGTATCTATAATATGATTTCTGGCAATGCTTTGTGTGTTTTTTATCATTAATGGTGGAGTAAGTAATTGTAATCCAATAAACCTTATGTTAGATTGTCTCCTCAGGGTCTGCTAGTGATCCATCCTATATGTGCCCTGAAACTATGCAGTGTTTGGACAGCCCTGGCACTAGAAATAGGTGAAGAAAATAAAGAAAAGAGGCTAAGACTGATCTACACAACAGCACCCACAACCCATATTACTATTGTGATGCAACTGAAGCAAAAATGCAGGAAAGTCACATCTGACTACCTGCTGGATATCTGATTGGTTTTTGACCATATGTCTGATGGATTCTGAGCTGGGATTGGTTGTCATGGCTGTCAGTCACATTTTATGCTATCAAATGAATTATAACAAACAAACTGATAATAGATGACAATAGGAGCACATTATCTGCCTGATAAAATCTGATAAGACTATTTGTGAAAAAAATGCATCGGACATCTACTTTTATATACTTTTTTTTTTTTTTTTTTTTTTTATTACCCCGCTCTCTGAAGGGGAGGAAAGAGGTATTGTTTTTGGTTTGGTTTATTTGTTTCTTCGTTTGATTGTTAACACTTTAGCAGCAAAACTATTGGGTGAATTCATACCATATTGGGTTTATACATTGCCAGTTACTCAGAATAGATGTCATTACATTTTGGGAAATGTAGGCCAAAGATCACATTTTTTTGTGAATTTTTAAAATATTTTTTTCCCTCATTTACGTATAATGGGCGGAATTTTATGTCTATAAAAACATCAATTTTGCTCCAATTTACTTCAGATTTGGCACATATATAGAGGTAATTGATATGCTGACATCAGCACATGCATAGACATGATGACATCAGCTGGATTGATGCCAAAATAAGGTACAATATGTGCAAGGGCCAGGGTTTGTTGTGCCTGGCACTTGTTTTATTAAGGTTTTATTTCGGCCAAAGTCACATTACATGGTCGGTAATTACATGGAGGGGGTTGGATTAATGACTTTTACGGTAACTAGCCACTAGGGGGAAATTGAGATTATAGGTTACAGTTTTGAGAAGCCGTCACTCTGTCCATCTTTATATACAGTCTATGTTTGTGTTACAGTATGTTTCTGTTTGTAAAAATTATAATGATATGTAAATGAAATGGGCGTACATAAGTTTGAGGGGTGGAGTTAAATCAAGAATGACACCCTCCACTTTCAGAATAGTGTAATATGTGAGCTCACAGTCTGTGTTGAAGTGCACTAATTATTACATTTTCCTATTATCCCAGCTGGTCCAGGTTACCATTCCAGTGTCGTTAAATCTGACTCGTGTGTGTGTATGTGTGTGTGCATGCATGGTGTATGATACATTTGTGCCTAGCAGCGATCCTTATGTGTACTTACAAATTCATTCCCCGGGTGCATATGCCTTTGAAGCTCAGCAGGGTAGACTAATAGCTTTTAATTTTAATTAATTTCCTCTCTCTATTAATAACCTATATCATTCCCTAAGTGGTTCCAAGTTTTAAAGGTGCTGCATTACTCATTAGCCAATTGCTTGGTAATGGGAAGGCTTTGTGCATAGCCAGCAGAAACTACAAGTTGGCAAGGTCATCCTATAAAGTCTGAATAACTCTCACTATCAGATGTGATTGTGTGCACAGACGTGGTGACAAGAAACAAACGTGGAGGGGAGATGTGTGTGATCACTCAGTCAAAAAGTGAAAGATAAGGTAAAACAGCTTTAAATAGGGGGATAAAACTAGCCTGAGGGGGATTAGTTTGATCAGAAACAAATTCATAAACTCTCTGGAGGTGGTGGAACACACTGCCTTGTTGTGCTGCAAATGCTGCATGTAAACACCTTGGCATTTCACAATGTTGGATAAATCACTTTGAAATTTACTTACTGAAATTACTTCAAACGGAATGCCTGTCTGAAAAGGTCTGCCTTTGGCTCACACAAAGCTGCCTAGTGAATGATTGCTGGCAACCCATTTCCAGGATTTACTTATTCGACTCCTCTACAAGTGCAATCATGCAGTCTGTGTTCTGACAGATGAGTTGTAACGACTTCATTTGAAGGGAGTGATCTGAGGGAGACAACCTGGTAGAGAGAGAGGACAGAGAGAAGATTTGATTTTTTAATGTGCAGTTTATTTTATTCCCAACATTATTTTTTCTTCAAACCAAAACTCTATACCTCATACCTTATAAAATGTTCAGAATCAGATCAGAAATACTTTATTAATCCCTGGGAAGAAATTTGTGAGTTACAGTTGCACAAACGTAGTTAAAGTAAAGAAAGAAAGCAACTCAAGGGCAAGGAAAAACAAAATAAATGATAAGTAAACAATAAACAATGCTATGTAGTTATGTACCAGATAAGTACAGAAATGTAAGGGAAGGGAGTTACAGTATTACTGTTAGTCATGAAAAAATGGAAATTGATTATAATAATATAACTGTAATGCTGACATACAGCCGCAGAAAAAAATTATTAGACCATCAAAAGTCATCAAAAACAATGGTTATGCAATCAAGTACTAACTCCTGTGTGTATCATGTGACTAAAACAGACAGAAAAGAAAACATGGAATGCCGAAAAACACTGTTTTTGTCAGTACAATGCCATAGCTCAGTGTTTTTCAACCTTGGGGTCGGAAGCCCACGTGGGGTCGCCTGGAATTCAAATGGGGTCGCCTGAAATTTCTAGTAATTGATAAAAAAAAAAAAAAAACAAAACAACTTACTAATAAAAACATGGTGAGTTGACAGAGACATTCCCAATCCATAAAAGACAAACTGTGGCTGTGAAACTGCAGCACTGTGGCTCTGTTTATGTGTCAAATGTTTATTGTGGTCGGTTTCAGATGCGGCAGCTCTTTCACAATTCATAGTTTGAGTTATTGTTTGTTCAGTATTAATTGTCAGCCTTGTAAATCCAAGCTGGACTGACTGTACATATCCTGACCAAGGAAAATAAAATTCTCACTTTGTGCAGTAATCTACACCTGGCTTTTCTGTCTCCGTCCATAATAATATACATTATATAGACTAAATGTCCTCTAAAACTGACATTTATTTGCAATATAGTATAGCGAACTATTACATGATCAAAAACTACTTAATCCCCCCCCCCCCCAAAAAAAAATAAAAAAATCTCCATTTTGAATGTCTGGAGTCGCCAAAAATGTGTGATGTTAAAATGGGGTCATGAGCCAAAAAAGGTTGGGAACCACTGCCATAGCTATTGATGTAAGAACTGAAGTGATTTTGGTTATTATCAAGAAAACATGGGAAATGGATAGATATCAGTTCTTAAATTAAACTCTTTTGAGCTATTTTTGTTGTTATCATTATATCTGTCCAAACAAATGAACCTTTAGTTCTACCAGGCATTAAAATGAATAAGAAATTGAAGAAAACAAGGGGTGGTCTAATAATTTTTTCAGCGACTGTATATGTCTACAGATATTCCTGTCCCCATCTACTGAACACATGCTTCCTAAGGTCTCCTGTCTTTCAGTTCACTCATGTCAGCTGTTTCCTGAGCTCTGTAATGCCTACTCCCCTCACTAGAGTTAACTAAAGAGGTTTCCCCTCTCTTCATTTCTGCTCCTGCAATGTTTCCTCTCTTGTGCCTGACTGGAGTTTCCTTCAAAAAAAAAAAAAAAAAAAAAAAAAAAAAAAAGTTCCCTCTCTGGCGCATTTCCTTACAGTCTGCCTTTCTTTGACTTCCCTCCCCAGCATCTTGGTCGCGGAGCCATAATACAGACGCACACGCAGACACTGACGCGCCTGCGTGAACGCGCACCGCTCATTTGGCAAAGTTTGAGGCGCCGACTTTCCAACTCATTTCAGACGCGTCAGATAGAAACGGGTAAAATATGCGGGATATTTCCCACTGACTGAACAGAATTTATTCCCTCCTCAGTGATAAGAAGCTGGGCGCCTGCGATCTTTTATCTGGCCATGAACGGAGCTATATTATCCTCCACCTGCACTCAGTTGTTTCGGAGTTGAACTGGGTGTCTGTGCGCACAACTTTCCAACAGCCGAGTGGTTTGGACTCTGTGGCGTAACAGGGTACACCGTGTGCGTGGGTCAGCTGACAAGTGGGAGAATGAAATCTGGAGTTTTCCATTGACTAAGACTTTGTTTTATTCTAAAACACTTCAGAAAATAACCTAACTAGAAAGTGGGAAGGCCATTTTAAAGGACATTTTCACTGCATTACTGCTGGAGTTTGTTGGTGCCATGAGTGGACCAGTGGTTTTCCAGATGTGGATGCTTTTATTATTGGGGACTACAAGTGAAGTCGTCAAGGCTCACGTCTCCCCAGCTCAAGTGATCAGGAGGAACGTGAGGAGCGATGGTGAGTTCACTGACTGTTGAATGGTTTTGCTCTTCAGACTTTTGCTGCATGTTTCATCCTTAGTCTTCTGTTATTAATGTGTGTGTTTGTGACTAGACTGTAATATTTTTCCTTTAGATGAAATCAGACCAAGTTTTAAGAATTTCTAAATCCCTTTCAACTGTGGACAAAAGTTCCTTTAGATTTTTCCCAGAACAGTACATATTTGTATCATCCGCAAAAATAATAAATTTGAATAATTCAGTGACATTACAAATATCATTAATATAGAGCAGAAAAAGTTTTGGACCAATCACCGATCCTTGGGGGATGCCACAGGTGACCTTCCTGTATTGTGACATAGTATTGTTAATTTGTACATATTGCTGTCTATTTTCCAAGTAGCTTTTCAGCCAAGAATAAGCCACACCTCTTATCCCATACTTCCCCAGTTTTCCCAATAATATGCTGTGATCTATTGTATCAAATGCCTTCTGTAAAAAAAAAAAAAAAAAAAAAAAAATTATATATATATATATATATATATATATATATATATATATATATATACCAACTGAATATTCCTCATTTTCATTTGCCTTTGCTATTTTTTCTACCATCTCCATTACAGCATAGTTAGTAGTTCTGTTCTCCCTGAAGCCATATTGATGTTCACCCAATATTTTACATTTTTCAGTAAAAATATCCAGTTGTTTAGCAAATAATTTCTCTAATATTTTTGAGAATTGGGGAAGAAGGGACATTGGTCTGTAGTTATCAATGCAATGCTTATCTCCATCATCATCATGTTTTTTCGTCAAATATCCCATATTATAAATGATATTATCCATACAGTGTTACTTAACCCTTTCATGCATAGTGGTCACCACAGTGGACAGCTATTCAAAGCTGTTCTCTTGTATATTCATGGATTTTGTTGTTGTAGCTCCCTGTCAGCTAACACATTGGGTGCTCATGCATCATCCCATACACTGCAATTCATACCATTACTGTAACTTTGATGTTCTTGATCAACCTGATATGCAGTAACATGTTTGAGTGTAAAGCAATTGCTTGTTTTTTTGTTTTTTTTTTTAAATTGTAATTAACAACAAAAAGGTGTTTTTTTTTTTGCATATTATCTCCATGAAGTGAGTAATGACTAGTATTAGAGTATGTTAAAATACAAGAAAACATCAGATTAGCAGCATTAAAAACATTTTCATTTCATAGTTTTTACACAGTATATTAGTAAATACATGTTTCTTTGCTTCAAAAATTAAACACATGATGTCCAGCTGAGTGGACACTTTTGCAACTCTGTGAAAATAAATTCATAAAAACTTTTTCAATTGCATAGTTTTTGAAATGCCTAAAGAGGTATAAAAACAAATCTTGATTAAGGTTCTCATAATTCATGCATGAAAGGGTTAAAGGAGACAGATCTTGGCTGAAAACACTTTTAGTGACAGATACTAAAAACTTAAACCTGTAATTAAACTCCCCTCTGTTCTTTTTTCTCTCTAAGAAATGACTCAGAAATATTCAGAAATATTCAGAAACAAAGCCTTGGGCCTTTCCAGCTTTACACAGATGCACCATGCTTACCAGTTACCTGGCCCAGAGGCTAAAGTCATGGTCCTGCACACATACACACACAGCCACAGGGTTTCTTTTGGCACAGAAACATGAAAATACCACTGTATTAGGTTCTAACCTGGACGACTGCCCCAAAGCCTTTTCACCTCTCAAGCCTGCCTTTTTACAAAAACAATAACATGAAGGTCTGACACATAAAACAGCCCACATATCAGTGACCTGCTCAGTTAATTGACCTCTGTTTGGCCAGTCAGTTGACTTTGAAAACCTCTATAGGTGAAAAAAACATTTCATATAAAAGTTGTATTACATGCTAGTTGACATACAGTGTGGATGTTGTTCACCCAAAATCCTTACAGCTATTTTTTTTTTTTTTACATCACAGGGTTGTTTGTTTCAAAATTACACTATTATTCTCAGTTGTTTTTACTGTTTTCATTGCTTTATCTTTTAACTAAAAACTGTCAAATTGTCTGACAGACCTTTATAAGAAAATCTGCAACTGCCTGTGGTTTATCATTTATTCTCATTTAGACAATGTAGTGTTAATATATCTTTCACAGGCTTGACAAAGAATGTGATGGCTTCCTTGAACAATGTAATTTATTGGGTCAGGGGTTGTTAACTATCAAGCTACCTTTAAGAACCAATAATATCAAATAAGACTGATTTAATTGAAGTCAATGATTTTGATCTCTTTATAAGATGCTATTTTTGCAGCAGAATCTTTGTTAGATGATGCACAGTCCCAGCAGCTTGAGGACTATCTAATCCACTGCACACAATCTTACAATAATGTACTCAACCCAGTTCTTATCTTTTATGTGTGTGTTTATGCATTTTTGGTTGGTTTATGTGGAATTTGAGAACTTAGCCTCATTATTTGATTGACTGGTGTTGATGGACTGATTTTCCATGCCTAGGAGTGAGCTGAAACGGGCTCTGCAGGGTTCACTTGCCCATTTACCATTGTTAAAATATGTGCGTGTGTGTGTGCAAATGTGTGTCAGTGTTCTGACAGTAGGCCTTAGCTCATTCCAGGAATTCACCCGAAGGTTTTTCCTCCTGTGTTTGTTCAGCATTTTGCTCGTTCTTCTCTCCTTCCATTGAAGTGTGTCAGTGTGTACATTAAAGAGGCTGAGAGGGGTAGTTGATAAGCTGTATTTATAGGAAAGGAAAGACTCTAGTACACACATAAACATGAAGCAAAGTAAACATTTTTTTATTTATGTTCTGAACATCTGTGTTCTTGTTGCACACATTTGTGTTAGCAAGGAAATATGTACTTGCATGTGCAGGTATAGACAGAAACAGTCACACACACACAGTCACTTTAACCTCATTATGAACCTCTGGATGACTTTCAGAGTTTTTACTAGTCAGTTAAATTCCTCACTGCAAAAATCAAAATCTTACCAAGTATATTTTTCTCATTCTAGTCAAAGTATCTCATCACACTTAAAATAAGACAAAATCACCTAAAGAATAACTTGTGAGATATTATAAGAACTTATTTTTAGACAATAGATCTTGAAAATCTTATTTCAAGAAATCTTACCAAGATCATTTTCACTTGTTCCATTGGCAGATTTATTTTTTTTTTTTTTTTGCTTAATTCAAGCAAAAAAATCTGAAAATTGTGGAAAAAAAGTGAAAACTATCTTGGTAAGATTTTGATTTTTGCGGTGCTTACTCAACCAAGTAGTGAAATCAATGGTTAGTAGAACATCATAATTTGAGAAAACACTGCTCTGACTTTGAATGCCCGCTAGTGAAATATACAGCAGTGCATTTACAGTAGTTCATCAGTGTTGGATGATCCACATCATGACTGTTCCTATAATGTATGGATGTTTATCCATAGTGTTTTGAATCCAGTAGACCACTGTATATCCACAGTTTTAAGATGTTATAATAAACAACAATACACATTCAATTAATTAATTAATGTTACATGATAAGTATGAAGGAAGTTTGTTTGACAAGTAATTTATTCATTTACCCCAGTTATAAAAAGATGTAGAACTAGGTCATTCTTTTATGCCACTTGGTGTCAGTCTGGTCTGTACTATGCAGATTGATTATTGATCATTTATTAGGCTTTTTGTCATCACATTATTGAACCATGTTATTGCACACTACTGATGTTCCCTATATCATGCAGATCTTTTATTATTTGAACTGACACTGACTGGAGTGTAAATTCACCATGAGAGAAACACGTTAACACAAGCACACAGTGGTCCAATGAGGGCATCACACAGCATTATGAGTTGGACTGTAAGGGTGAAAAACCCCTGAACCATCCTCCGACTCCTCATCCATTGAGGCCAACTGGCCATTAGAGAGTATAATTTATATTCCTCAATGCCAGGCTCCCTGCATGTATCTTTTTGATTCTCCTTTCATTTCTTCTAGTAGTTCTCCTCTTATCTGGTGCCTTCTTCTCTCAGTGCTGTCTTATCAGCCTGTGCTTCACCACATATCACTCCATCTCTCTAGATCCTCCTCTTTCAATCTCTCCCTTTCTCATTTCTGTCTTTATCTTCCCATCTTCTCCCATCTGTTTCAGCTCTTTTTAATCAAAACCTATTTCACCCTCTTGGCTTTCTGAGCAAATATAATGTGGCAAACAGCGTTACAGACACATACTCACACACCATGAAGGTACCTGTACAAGGACGGAGCATTCCATCAACCTCTGTGAGGCCACAGACATTTCTATAGCTATTGCAGCCATATTTTTAAAGACATGCATTCAAACATTTATGATAGAAAAGCATAAATTCACTAAAGGAAATTTGAAGTGCTAGTTGCACACTGCACTTATATACACTGGTACAGACACGAAATACATGGACTCTCAAAGGCTTTTTTTGCTGTCATTCTCATGAGAAAGGTATTGACATTTCAGTTCATGTGATGTTATCGTTCCTGATCATGTCTGAGAACTTGAGGTGGCCTTGTATCTGATAATACATACCAATGGTGGATTTACCTACCAGTGCCCTCGGCACAATGTTGAAAATAATATATATGCTGCTGCCAGGATTTGAACCCTGCTCTCCCACATTGTAGACCATTGAGTTACTTACTGAATTATCCATCCACATGTGCTTCAAATGCAAATTTATGTGCCCCAACACTCTCTTATCTCTTGTATTGGAGGGTGTGTGTGTGTGTGTGTGTGTGTGTGTGTGTGTGTGTGTGTGTAATGCACATGCACCATTTGTGGTGAGAGCCTATATGGTAGAGGGAGTTTATTCTAAACTAAAGTCTAATCATGAAGAGACAAGTGTCTATTCAAGCAGCATTTGGGTCTACATATTGGAAAAACAAACAGGCAGCCACAGAAGGTATGTAATGTATTATTATACGGTAGGAACTATTTTACTGCATGGCCTGAATATTAAATATCTTTGAGTTGCCGTGGAACACAGCCAGTGATTGAGTGAATCACACAAAGTTGTCAAACATAGGCCTATACCTTCATCCTGTTGTTTCTGATTTTAAATTATTTGGAATGCAACGGAATTCAATGCCATAACTGAGGCCAACCTTATTAAAGCAAACTCTTTGCTTTGGTTCCAAAAGTGGTCATATTAGTGAGGTTAAATTGTATTCATTTTATTAGTTTATGATAATAAAAAAACAACATAGTTTTATGTGATTTAAAGCATTTATAATCTCAATTTTGCTTTGCCTTACCTCCTTGAATCCCAACTGGTGCTCCGACACCCCCCCCTTCTATTTTTTTTCTGGATCCACCAATGCATACACACAAAGTTCTGTAGTTTGTGAAAAAGACATATATTGAAGCATGCTAAACATACTGTCATTTTATACCAGATAATGTATATTATATTATTAAGGCTGTTGGCTACCAGAGAAGTGTTTGTATAGAATGGATACTTCAAGTACTGGAGTGTGAAGTGGAATTTTTGTTTGAATACACTTCTGTTGTGAATTTGGATTTATTGGCTGAGTCATTGTGAATGAGAGTTAGAAAGCTGACATGATAGAGGAGGAATATAAAATAGAAAGGAGATGCATTCAACTTAATGAGAGAGCAACTCAAGAGCTTAAAAAGTCAAGACACAAAGCCAGGACAATAGACAAAATAATGTGGTCCATTCATTGTTTTCAGACCCAGTGTGAGAGAAATGTACAAAAGCTGTGTTATTGGATTGTAAGTGGGTATAAATGTGATGTACAGTAAAGTCACCAAAGGAAAGACGAGACAACGCTGAAGCAATATACTTTCTTTTGACGTAAAGCAATTGAAGCACACTTCTGCCGAGTCAAACAGTCCATTAGCTTTGATCAGATACTGAGATCAGAGCGAAAAGCAGTGTTAACATAATGAGTCAATCTGCATAGTGATATCCACACACACTATACGGACGACAGCACTGGGACACGGTGAATTCAGGCATTTCATCGCTAACGGGCGCAAACATGAAGCTATTTTATGTAAGTGTGATAAATATTATTGCAATAAATGTTATTTTGTCTTTTGGGTTAACTTCATTTACATGCTTCAGAGTTTGATTTCACTTAATTCTACTCAATGCTGAAAATGTTTAATCATTAAAACTGTTTAAAACCTAGTTTGCTTTTTAAAAAAAAAAAAATTTCAAATTCTAACCATAAATAATCATTTTCAATCACACAAGTATCAATCTGGTTTATTCAGCTCTCACTCAGGAAAAAAAAAAATCATCCTTTAAACTTAAAAGAAATATTGATTTGACATTAATTGAGATAATTATTGATATTTTTTTATCATGATAATGATTAAAACCAACAGGGATTTGTAAGTTCTACAAGCTGTAGGTGTGATGTGTCCTTGTGTTTTCATCCATTTAGTGTTAATGATCAACCCAGTCTTTACTGTACTTAGCTGCCATGCCATTATACTGAAGAACTGCATTGCTAGGCGGTTGTTGTCATTGCAGTCATCTGGAACCTTTCCTGGACAACTTCATGTTTTACATCTACTCTTAACCTGACTGGATAGTTTCTCTGTGCTTTGAGGTGGATCAAACAATAGTTTTGTCCCGGGTCACACCACGTTAAACGGTGTACAGTTCTGGCTCTGATGGATCAATCTCAGACAGACTGTAAATGATTGGAAAGGTTTTTATGTCATCATATAACCCTGCAGGATGAAGGAGAGGAGGAGTGTCACTGAGGTTATTGGAATTCATGATTCACACACAGGACACCCGACATGGAACAGCTCACCGCCCGCCCACCCAGGCCGACACACACAAACAATTACAGGATCTCCCTTTTCCAGAGAATCCCCCAATAAACACTTGTCATCTAACCCTCACACACACACACACACACACACACACACACACACACACACACACACACACACACACACACACACACACACACACACACACACACATACTTCATGCAAAAAATGCATGAGCCAAGCTTACCCCACCCCAGTGTTGATCCCTGGCAGACCGTGGCGGATAGTCTTTTCCTCTCCTGCACAGAGAAAATAGGGTGGTAACCACTTGGACAGTCTGACAGAAGAGGAGTGTGTGTATGTGTGTGTGTGTGTGTGTGTGTGTGTGTGTGTGTGTGTGTGTGTGTGTGTGTAACAAGAGAAGCAAAGGGTGAGATGATACCTTAGAAATGGAGTGTAGCCGGATTGAGGCGCTATATATGTTGTGTGTGTAAGTATATAGCTGAGATTTTAGGAGCAGAAGAGGGCAGAGGTAAAGAACTGAAAGTGTAGATGGGAGCTTATAAAAGTTAGAGGGCGCAAAGGAGGAGGTGGAGGAGAGGGAAAAGGTGTGTAGAGAGAGATACGCCAACTTAAAAGACACATCGCTCCACTTTTCTGCCCCGTCAGCTCACAGAGAAAGAGAGAGAGAGAGAGAGAGATAGGAGGACTAACAGCATGCCAAATGGACAAACTATAAAAGAGGAGGTGGAAGAAAGAAGAGGGAGATAGGGAAAAGAAAGAGGAGGAGGGAAAGATAAGGCAATATTGGAGGGAAAGAGCAGGACAGAGCACCAAACATCAGCAAAGTATCCAATCTTAGGATCTCATCAAAGTCAGGATTAGGAAAAAAAACATTTTACATTTTACAGAATGTCCCTTAATCTGAAAAAAAGATGATGAAGGTGATGACAGCCACTACGACATAATCTCCTCAAGAAGATCAACAGTGACTCATGGATCAGATGCTGATTAACAACTTGAAAGCAAAATTAACATAACAATGTGTCTTAGAGTTAGAAAATGTGAAAAATTAATAAACCAATTAACAGCATGTGAAATAGGTTAATACTCTGTGGCCTATAATATATGTTGCCAAGAACATTTAAATTCACAGGGTGTTGGTCAGACTACAGGCAAAATAAATACTGACAGGTCAACAAGACTCATCAGGGAGTTAATACTAGGTCAGTGAGGTCAATTGTGCATTTTTTTTTATTTGAATCTATCATTTTCCTGTCACTCAGTCTGTTGCTCCATTTCTGCTCAGCCTGTCAGGAGGCAGGTGACAGGAAACAATAAATAAAATGTAACAATGCATCAGAGGTATATGCTGGCATATGTAGAGTTTTTCCTGCATACGAAATTAGAGGCGATGGGCAACTCTGTCAAGTTCTGTGACACCTACGAGTCACGACAAAACTCTGTTGGGTTGTTATGAAAAATACTTCTCTAACAGGAGCTACACTCTGTGATTTGCTGTCATTTGAAACATAATGCCAATGTGACGGCACTGGCAATTTTTGCAAAATAAAAATGTCATTTTACAAGTGTAGAAAGGAGGCTCTAAACTTTATTGTAAGAGTTTTACTAGACTCTTCTTCAAGACTTCCAACCATCAGTGGATGTGGAGATAATAAAATGATGGCACAGGATGAATTTATGGACTGTTTAATACTAGTTACTGTTTTAATTCAAGTGTCTTTTTCATAAATCATGTGGTTATTATAACTCCCAAACTATGTTATTTGTATAAAGCAGGATCCAGCTGAAGGCATAGTACACACGATCAGGACTGTATTGTATTCAGAATAAGGAAAAACCCTGATGTGTATGCCAACTACACCTCTGTATGTGTGTGTGTGTGTGTGTGTGTGTGTGTGTGCATGCGTGTGTGTGTGAAGGCTTGTTGCAATGCTGGAGGTTGCCTGAGTGCATGTCCTCAGTAGGAGTGTGTTGCACTTTTCCAACTGCTGCTTACTATACACATGGAGTTTCCCTTCCCTTCCCTTGGTCATCCAACGATGAATTTAATTAATAAGAAAAATAAAGGGTGACATCATTGGTGACACGGTGGCGTAGTGGTCAGTGCATACGCCTCAGGCCTCACAACATGAACATTCTGGGTTCGACCTCCTCAGAATGGAATCTTTATCTGCTGAGTTTACCGGTTTGCTCCACTTTTCCTGTCATTAAAAAACAGGTACATACAGGTTAATTCTCCTGATGAAGGTTTGGAGTCCCTGAGCGCCTTCAGTGGCAGCTCACTGCTCCTAATGAGTGTATGCTAATGCTAATGCTAGGTACTGTGTGTATGTATTACGACAGGTAAAATGCAGAGTAGTAATAGGGAGAGGACCACCTATGTCAAGACCAAGACTGTTGGTTTGTAAATGCAGTCGAGACCGAGTCTTTGAGGAAGCAAGACTGAATCAAGTCCAAGTCTTTCAGGAGTCGAGACCGTGTTGAGACCAAGACCATAAAAACAAGTCAGTTTTCATAACCGTGATTTAATATCATCCCAGTTAATAATCAGCAGTTAGGCCCACAGACTAAGATAGACTGGGAATTGTATACAGGAGCAGTTGTCGTTAGATATATATAAATATCACTGCAAATATTGAAAATCATCATTTTTTGAATGAATGCTTTGTTTTGTACATGATAATTTAAATCATTCAACAAAACAATATTTAGTTAACAATGAACAAAAATATATGCATTTACAACACATCAACAGTGATATACTCTCAACCGAGTACTGGGTTAAGTACTTTGCTCATACTACAGTATATTCCAGACAGATTTGCTTTCTGCAGATTTCACACCACACTGTCTAGAACACACAGAAGAGGCAGCACTATGGCTCTGCAACCAGGTCCTTGTAGACTTTCTAGGGTTAAACTTGGAAGTAGGTGGGCCATTTATATTGATCATCATCAAGTTGAAAGATGTTTATTCTGTCTTTTTCATTCACATTTCCAACAATCGTGCATCTTTCAATGAGACGTACTGTACCCTGTCAATCAACTGGGATGACACTGGTACCTGAGGTGTCCAGTCAGGTTCCAGAGGTGGCCAGCACTAGTTAGCAATATTTTCCTCGACCGGTAGGTCACTCGGGCATTTTCGGAAATTTGTCACGACGTGCATTGTGGGAAGCGGAGCTCCACGCAGCCGCATTATGGCCGCAGAGGCAACAAACATGGAAACAGCTTCATCACCTTTTGCTACTGCGGCTGTGTGGAGTTCTACTTCCCACAAAGCACGTCGCGACAAATTTCCAAAAATGCCCAAGTGACCTACCGGCACTGTTTGTAAAAAAATGGATTGTTTATGGTGGAGTACACTTCGAAAATGTTCACCATGAGGGAAGAGATTCAAGTGTGTACTCACAGAAAGACTGACGGATTCGTGATACGTAGGCTATGACTCTGGTTTTACAGATTTGATGAAAAATTGGTGATGAAAGTCCTACACAGCTTTAAGCAAGAATAAGAGATGTCTTTTTTTATTCTTAAAATGACCAATGCTGCAGCATATCCTCACACAGACTGTAGGCAATGAAATAAAAATTTAAACTTCCACACAGATGAGGTTAGGGATGGGAATAGATAAGAATTTAACGAATCCGATTCCATTATCAATTTTGCTTATCGATCCGATTCCTTATTGATTCTCTTATTGATTCTCATTGGGTGAGGGAATAGAAGAGTACCAACAGGTGTGTTTGTATTAACTGTCTTTTGTATGTCTGCACAGAAAATATAACATATGCAGTATGTACAAATAATAATAACAGATGATGCCGGGCCCAGTTTGGGGGGGTGGGGGTGGGACCGCGTATAGTGAAAGTGAAACTAAAGACGCTTTACTAATTCCTCTATTGCCGCATTTCCACTACGTGGAACCGGTTCAACTCTGCCCGTCTCCCGTTGTTGTGCATCTCATTTCCTTTCCCCTACCTTTGGAAACTAGTATTTGAGGGGGTATGACATTTGTTGCCCACACTGGAACCAGAACTGGGCCCAGATGACAGCCTGGTGTTAGCTAGATTCACAAGCACCGCTAAGTAGCGGATCAAATGAATCACATGCTGTGGACAAATGTTTGAGCATATTGGAGGGACTCCACCCTTTTGAAGAAATGGAAGCTTTGACAGTGCTCCAGTGGACCTGGTGTCGTCTTTTTAGACCGTCTCTGCCTCAACACCATGTTGGCTATGTTCTGACCAAAATAATGCAGTGTATGTGGGACATCATCGCGCATGCGCAATGAAGGCAGAATCGATAAGCAGAATTGTTTAGCAGGCAGACAAACGATTCCAAGGAATCGAGCAACTGGGATCCGGTTCTCAAAAAGAACCAGTTCTCGATTCCCATCCCTAGATAAGGTAGACACAATGTTACAGGTGTTTACAGTCACACAGACACGCGAAGACAAACACAAACTTTCAAGTTCTCCACTGCTTTAACAGACTTCCCCAGTAAAAAACAAGGTTAAACAGTACAGACCTGAACTGAATACAGATCAGCCAAAGAGCAGAGCTGAGTCAGCGGATCAAACTGCCAGAAATTCACACCCAGAGAATTCGAAAGTTATGCCCCACTGTAGATCAATTAAAAAAGGCCCTGAAGTCATTAAAACCAGCTTTTACCTGAAATATGAAGCAAAGGATTTATGAAAATATCAAGAATATTAAAGAGTTTGGTGTTTCTGCTCAAGTGACAGCCCACTGTTCCAGTGTAGTTGTTCACAGAAAAAACCCAGTTAAGAAATAAGTGAGAACTATCCACGGTAAGGCTTTTAATGTGGAATGGTCAGTGGAAGTGTTTCTATAAATAGCCAGATGTGCAATCATGTTATACACACATCTAGTTTCATAAAGACTGATGTATCCATTGCTGAGATCGAGTGCATTTGATCACACAGATTCTGGTGCTTATAAAGCCCAGTTCTACTGTCCAACCTAAACTGCTAATAAACTAAAGTAATCTCACATATGGGTCCGATCAAGCGGTAACACATGGACACAGCTCGTGTTCAACAGTCTCTGTCATGTAAGCAGAGTAACTTATATGCACATATGCTATATATTTGAGTCGGTCTTTATAAGCACTTTAACATTATCCACAACAAAATTTGGGGAGTGAAACTTTTTAGATGAAAAATGTCAAATTACTGCTTGGTAACACGTGGACTTGAAATGGACATAAATTTTTAAGCTTTACGCAAACATTTAAAACATGCGGTTCTCAACAGAAATTGATATCAAGTTGAACAAAACCTTTTAAATATTATGTTCAGCTATGTTGATAAGTAGTAAATGTTGGAGTATTTGGAGTTGTTTACAATTTGTGGTGGTCCATACTGATACAGGTAAATTACAAATAAAGAGTCATGTCTCAGTAACAGTTCACAGATAGTCTTAGTAAATGTGACAGATTGAATACATTTTCAGATTTTTTAGATATGAATTTTTGCATCAAATTCAATGTCTGAGACATTGCTATGGTGTAAAAAGTACAAGCGCTAAAATCAGTTTTAACTTTTTTTCTAGATGTGGTATTTTAAAAAGGATGACAGTTCTGTAAAATAGAGATCTTTTGCTAAAAAATGAGCCCACTTGATAAATGATGTGTGCAAATGTACTTTTTCATGTTAATGTTCACTTTCATTTGATCGGTCTCATATACTTGTAGCTTAATTAAAAAACATCAGGCACTTTATGACCCATTTTTTCCTAAAGGGCCACACACTTTGTGCTGCGTATAAGTGTGATACATAAAACATCTGTCATATAGTTGCTCTATACGGTTGGAATTCTGGAATATTAACAGAGCAATTAATTTTAAGACATCTGGGTGTGGATAATGAGGTGATACGAGATTGATTCATAGCAACCAATGTGTATATGTGTAAACAAAAAGAAAAGATTCTCCTGACTCCCAGCTCTTTCAGTCACTTAGTGCAAGCCTGTTGTAAGTTTGCAGAAACATACATGCTCTCGAGTTCTACAGTGGAGAAGAATTACAGCAAGATTTGTCCATTGTAGCCAGTGTTGTAGCTGACACAGTGGATGCCGATAACACAGCGGGTAAATGAGGTAAAGTGAACAAAGAGGGTAGAGAGTGTGTAAGATAAGAGAGAAAGAAGAACCAGTGAAAACAGTGATTAGGCCAGTGGATAAAACAGGAGCAAAGATAAAGAGATGGTGAAGAAGGAAAGACGCACTTTGGGAGAGAGTGAAAGTAGAGAAAAACAGAACAAACAAATAAGGAAGAATTATAGGGAACACATGACAGGGAATAGAGAGATGATGCAGTTTGCAATGGGAGCTTCACCAAAACAGCTGACGAGCAGGTGAAAAAAGGTGTCGTGGAGAGAGAAAGGGAGATGAAGATAGAGTGAGAGAGAATGATAGATGTGAAAACAAAAAGAGAAGAAGGTGTGAGGAGAGAGAGAGAGTGTAGCATCATAGAAAAGAAACATTAGTGGGATGGAAGGTGCTGAATAAGCACAGAAAGTGAAGGCATAAGTGATGGAGGGTTAGACAGAAAGAAAAGTTCAGAGATGGACAGAGAGTTTATATTCACCCAAGGAGGTGGGCTGTACTGCGAAAGAGAGCGAGTGATGAATTAGACTGAAGGATAATAAGAGGAAAATAGTGCATAATAGAGTGTGCAGATTTAACCCTTTATAGGGCACTCATAGAAATACTTAAAATGTCAACCTTAGTGTGTTATTGGAGGACATAACAAGACTTTATTATTTGTTTTGAATTTAAAAAAAAAAAGGTTATTGTCATGTAGAAAATCAAGGTCAATGAAGTTACCATATTCGGTTCCTTGCCCATAATTGGCAAAAAAAGAAATGAAATAAAATAGAAGGATATACATATATATATCAAGGTTATTATCGTTAACGAAAACGAACGAAATGACGAAAACTAAAATTGAAAAAACATTTTCGTTAACTGAAATTAATAAAAACTCTAATTAAAAGAAAAAAACGATAACAAACTGAAACTGTATCGTGAGCTTACAAAACTAACTAAAACGTATAAAAATTATGGATACAATTCCCTTCGTTTTCGTCTCTGTCAATGTCGGATTGATATGAAATTGATTTATTTGGCTCCAGCAGTTTGAGCTGGTGACAACATACGACACTTCCCAGTCTGTCATGTCTGGTCACTGGTGGTTTCCAGTGGTCTTCTGGTCCCCACTCTACCTGGAACATACAGACTAAAGCTGGGACAAAGCAGCACAGTCCTGTCTGGGGTTTACTGTAGTGATACATGGGTCGGGTTTTTTTTTTTTTTTTTTTTTCGGCGTACCGTGTGTGTGCGCGTGAGTGACAGAGACAGAGCAGAGCTAAATGACAGTCAGTGTTGAACTAGCATCCAGGTTAAAACTGGAGAGTTTATCACCATGAAAAGGCCTTCCAAGCCCTGAACTGCACAGTTTAGAAGAGGAGAGAAGAGGAGGAGGAAAACTAATCCAATTACAGAGGTATGGAACCTGTTAGAATGTTAAAAAACGTTTGATGTTACTAGCTACAGCTAGCTGAACTGAACTGAAGCAAAGTTGGCTAATAATGGAACTGGAGATGATTAAGAGATGAGATATCTGCTAAGGTGTGGTTTACTGATGAGGAACTGGGTTATATATGTTTATAAGTGGTTTATATATGTTTCTGTCTGCTTTAACTGCTGGGTAGCTGGTTTATAATAGGTTCCTATCTGCTTTAACTGCTGGGTAGCTGGTTTATAATAGGTTCCTATCTACTTTAACTGCTGGTTAGCTGGTTTATATATGTTTCTATCTGCTTTAACTGCTGGTTAGCTGGTTTATAATAGGTTCCTATCTGCTTTAACTGCTGGTTAGCTGGTTTATATATGTTTCTGTCTGCTTTAACTGCTGGTTAGCTGGTTTATAATAGGTTCCTATCTGCTTTAACTGCTGGTTAGCTGGTTTATATATGTTTCTGTCTGCTTTAACTGCTGGTTAGCTGGTTTATAATAGGTTCCTATCTGCTTTAACTGCTGGTTAGCTGGTTTATAATATGTTCCTATCTGCTTTAACTGCTGGTTAGCTGGTTTATATATGTTTCTATCTGCTTTAACTGCTGGTTAGCTGGTTATATATGTTTCTATCTGGTTTAACTGCTGGCTGCTTTGTGCATCTCCTCTCCTGCTTTGCACATCTTCGCATTGTTTCACGTAAGTGACGTGTATGGATTGCACCCCACCTCAACCTGCTATAGGGAATTTATACATTGTACGGTACATTGTGTCTCTGCTCAGTCCATGAGCCGCCCTAACCCGACCCCCAAATAAAGTGTCCAGGGTAACCCATATCCATGCCTCACTAATTTCTTTGAACAGGATGATGAGGAAGATAAAATATATGAAATAACTAAAACTAATACTAAAGCTAAACTAAACTAAACTAAACTAAACTAAAACTAAGCATTCAGAAAAAAAACGATAACTAATAAAAACTAACAAACCTGCTCTAAAAACTAATTAAAACTAACTGAATAAGAGAAAAAAAAGTCAAAACTAATTAAAACTAAACTATAATTAAAAATCCAAAACTATTATAACCTTGATATATATATATATACACACAAGAAAAACACATGTAAGGTAAAAGGAACATGTATTTTAGAACATTAGAACATCACTTTTAGAACATTACAGCAACTTAGGACCTGAACCACTCACTCAATTTGTTGAGACAAAACACAGAGTCACCAGAAGCTCCTCAAACCTAAATTGCAAAATCCCATTCTGCAGGACAACTTTTGGACAGGCATCCTTCTCCTGTAGGAGTATTAAACTCTGGAACTCACTGCCATCAGAAATAAAATCCATCTCAGAGTTTAAGATGTTCACCACCAGAACCAAAACCTGGTTAAAGACAAAACACAAATGTAGTCATCTGTAAATATTATGTATAATGTGTGGAAGAATGAGTAAGTGAATGAATGCATCATATCATATAAATGCAACACTGGATTATTGAATTGTATGGTATGATTGTTTCAAATGGTGTATATTTTATATTGTACTGCAGTCTTGTGGAAGAGCCCAACCGGGGACTGGACTTGAGAATTAGCATTAGCTATAAACTCTATATGCATCACATCAGCTGCAACTATGCTTGACTGCATTGTCAAATAAATAAATAAATAAATAAAATAAGTGCTGATCCAGACCCCTGTCCACATCCACATTCTCCCTTTGAACCTCATTCCTTACATTAGTCCCATTACTTCATGGTACCTAACAAAGCAGGTCCACTCACTGATCATGCAGAGGTGGACCTTACAGACCCTGTAGACCACATTGGACCTGAAATTGTTGACCCACTGTCCTCACTGTAACTGTTGCTGTCACAGTCTTGTAATGCATGCAGAAATTACCAAAAATAGTCACTAGTCTGATATAGGGTTAAAAAGGATGTAGATTAGCTGGCTTGTGAGCTCATCCCATGGTGGTTTCTCTGTTTCAGTCCTTGACAAACAAAGCTAACATGACTTCAGTAAATACACGAGGAAACTGCTGATCAGATTGTGTGCATGTGTTAAAGATAAAGAGAAAAAAAAGGATGTGTTTAGGGATGGGATGAGTAAAAGCTCTGTGTCTTGGTGTACAAAACCAAAAAAAAAGTCATTTTCTGGCTTTTAGCAGATAAGTCTGCTAATTAATTTATCCCAAACCTAAATATATTAATTGTCCTATAAGATATGATAAAGAATAGCATCAGATTACATTTGAGAAGCTGCACTCAGCAAAAGTTTGCCATTTTCTCCAAATCCTGGATAGTAAACTATAAGAAAGTTGAGGCTCTTCATAAATGCACCTTTTGTAATATAACCTTCACTGTTCTTCTCTACATGCAGCAACTCCTGCTGTTTCACTGCTCAAAATTACAAACTGCTGCACCGATGCACCAATCTTCAATTCTATCCACTTTAGTTCCTAACTTTAGGTATCCTGAGAAGCATGTAGACACTGTGCTCAGTTTAGTGTATCCTTGAGAGAGTGATGAGGTCAACACAGACACACTCCCCACATATTGTACTTTAATAAGATACACTATATTTTGCTTCTTCTAGCAAAATAAATTTCCTGTTTAATTTTGTCTCACAAAGCCTTATCTTGTGTAGTATTCTTGTATCTTGTATTTTTCCATGGTGTTGTCTACCAAAAATAGAAGTAACTTGATCAAACTCTATGAACCAGGTCACATTTACTTTATATAATAAAACAAAAGAGGACCAAGCAGGACTGAAACAATTATTACATACTTGCCTTATCACAATAATTTGAGCTGACCACATTAGCTTTTACATAACTCAGATAAACCTACGTATCCATTCGCATGCATGTAAAAATTAATCTACCAGTCACTTCTGTACAGAAGGGAGCATCAGGATAAACTGTGCAAGGCTAGTTATACCCAATTTTATAATTCACTATTCCAACCTAGAACCTTTTGCTTGACCGGTCCATTTCAAACATCCTGTTTGAACACAGGGCCCCTCCTTCTACTTTTACCTTATAATTGGAATCTGTTGCTCTTTATCAGGAAATGACAAGCACTGGAATACAAAAAAACATGTGTCTAATAAGAAAAAATGGAAATACTAATTGGATATCACTAGCCATACACAGCTGCAAAACTGAGTGGAGTTCACATTTTGAACTCCGTTTTATTTTATTTTTTTTTTCCTTTTGACAAAAAACACCTTTGATGCATACCTTCTTTACCTTGCATGTTCCAATATTTCTCACTCTGCTGTCTTTTTTAGAATTTAAATGAAAGCAGTGGCTTGTTTTTCTGAGACACCCTGTATTAGTAGAGTTAATAGTAATGAAATACCCTAATGATAGTTTGCACTTTTTTCAAGCCTAGAACATGACAAAAAGGCATAAATGCAGCTTTTATTTATGTGTTCTAATGCTCAGTGCCAATACATAGCTCTTCTTTATCTTTAGGTGAACTATTTGTGTGTAAGTTAACAATTATTATTTATCTATACAGGGTGTTCCAAAAAAAAAGACATCATTTGAGATGTCCATATCGGAGTGACTACATGGTCAGGAGAAATTTTATTTAATAGGATTTAGTTGGGACATAAAATGTTTTACTCTACAAATTTCAAATGAAAAATTCTGGGGAATGGTAATTTTATAATGTTCCAAAGTTATTACAAATGTTCAATGTGTGTGCCACTTGTGACGCGACACACATCAAGTCGGTAGTGGAGTTCCTGCCACACTCACTGCAGCATGTCATGTGTGACATTCTCCAGAGCCTCAGTGATTCTCCTCTTGAGTTCCTCTACACATGTGGGAAGTGGTGGGATATATTGTAGACCAGTCCTTTCATGTAACCCCACACAAATTATTAGGTGATGAAATTATGTCAAAGTTATAAGGTGAAGGGAAAAAAGAAACAATTAATCAGTTATTTAACCCATAAAGACCCAAACAGCCACTGGCAACACAAACCATCTACAGATAAAAACTATTTAATACATGCTGATTAGGGCTGAACAATATGGACAAAATTTCATATCTCGATATTCATGCCAGATATCTCGATACGATACGATATGACTACTGGTTTGGTGAAAACCAAGCATTTTTCAGAAAAATACAAACATCATAATACAAAAGAATGTGGAAAGTGCAGTTTTATTTATAAGAACTCACTGCCAGTCATCAACATTAACATAAAGTACGAATAAATAAATTACAAATCAAACATTTTCCTGCAGAAAATATTTTTTTTACTGCAGAAATCTTTATCGTTTATATCGTTGCTTTTTCGATATTAATATCTTGAATGTTCATATCTAGATATAGATACGATAACAATATATCTTTCAGCCCTATTGCTGATCCATTAATCCTATCAATCCATGTAAATAATTGGTGCAAAATACAGTATGTCATCTTTTCACGGTCATCAGATATGACCCATTTGGATGTTCAGAGGCTCCATAGTGAACGTGGAAACACCCTCATCTTTTGCAACACAGATTCACTAGTAAAACCCATGGAGCTGGATCAGTGACAGTGGATGGACACACTTGTTTTTACATTCAGTTAGCAATATCTTTGCTGAAAAAGTAAATTTTTCCTAATTTTTCTGTTTTGATAAAATTAACTTTGAATTTACTCTGAGTTTTCATGAACATCTACATGATCTGTGAATTAAATATTAGAAAATACATCATTTATATAAAGGTGATAAATCAGTTAACAAAGGTAGAAATAGAGAAAAATCCATTTGGGACAACTGCCACAAAAGTAGCACTAGGTCTTTATGGGTTAAAATACCAGCTCAGTCTAAAGAAACTCATGGGGTGCCGGGGCCAACCCTGGCTACCTATAGGTGAAGGCAGGGTGCACTGTGGATATGTCAGCAGTTCATCAAAGGGCTGACACAACTATTCACTCCTCTGGGTAGTTTAGATCGGCCAATTAACCTATTAAGTGCATGTCTTTGCACGGTGGGAGGAAGCAGCAGTACTTATTGAGAACTCAGACAAACATGGAGAAAACATGTCAACTCCACACACAGCACTGGAATCCAACTTTGGACCTTCTTGCTGTGAGGTGATAGTGTTAACCACTGCATGACCCTGATCCAAAACCTGTGTTTGTAAAAAATCAAATAGTAGTACACATGTTTGTAAAAAAAAAAAAAAAAAAAAAAAAAAAAAGAAAGGAGAACCACCAGGAAAGCAAACGCAGTGGATGTTTTCAACACCTGCTGAAATTTAAGAGAACAAGTTGCAGATACAGAAAAGAAAGGTTTGACACCAGTAGGTTTCTGCTATTGGGGCTACGAGAGGTTGAAAACATGACAAATGTCAGAAGTGACACTGCAGAAAGAGGAGAGCAGGAGCCGCTCTCACCCCAGGAGATTCGTCCCTGCTGAAGGAAAGAGATAAACACTGTGTATTTATGACGTGTGGTTTATATGTGTGTGTATGTGAGTGTTTGACAAATCCTCTAGTGCACTGTGAGAGCTATGTCTTTGTTACTCTAACAATGGTGCTCTGACACAAATGAAAAAGATTCTTTTTTCCCCCTCTGTCACTTTTATCTTTCCCTCTCCAATTGTCAGCGTTTCTCCCCATATTTCCCCTCAACTCTCTGCGATTCTGTGTTTGTGGATCTCAGCATTTCTCCATCTGTCTTGCTCCTTTTCCTTGTCTCCTCTTGTCTTCATTAGGTTCACCCTCTCCTGTTTTCATTTCATCATTAACTCTGTGAATTTGGCATCTGAACAGCAGAGCGTGAGGAAGAGAGAGGTGCAAGTGTGGAGAGAAGTAGAATACAAATACAAAGTGAGAGAGGGAGAACTGGGGATAGGGGACATGGATAGGAGTGCAGAAGAAAAAAGGGCTATGTATTGTTAGAGCGCTATTAGAAGAGAGAAAGGAGAGACGGACAGAAATAAAAGTTCAAAGGCAGAAAAATAAGCAGAAGAGAGAAAGAAAAGAAATGGCAGGAGGATGGTGTTATGTGCTACTGTGGAGCCTGCAGCAGGATAAGTGATCCCAGTGGTAGATAGAAGGTCAGATCCACACTGACAGCCAGACCGCTGCTTAACCCTGCTCTGTAACACACACACACACACACACACACGCGCGCGCGCGCAAAGGCTATGCAACGCTAGGCCACAAGTGTGCATACACAAATGCACACTTATAAAGAGACAGTCACACACATACAGAGCTGATGTGAGGCAGGCAGACTGAGAGCAGGATGGCTGTCAAAACATCAGCATCTGCTCAGCATCACACACATCGCTTAGAGCAAACACACATACGACCGTACGTCGAGCAAACAGCGTCCAAGCAGCCCTTAGAGGGATCAAGGCAGATATTTGATAAACTCATGCTACCCCAGCTGAGGCTTATCTAAAACACACACTCACATGCACACACACACACACGTCCCAGCAACAGCTAATCTCACCAGATTTTTGCGCAATTAAATCAAATAAATAAAGTCCATTTACATGCATAGTTTGATATATTAAGTGTTTACCGATTTCACATGCTGTCCACTACTCTAGATGAGTTCTTTACTTTGTACATATCTTTACGTGAATATCAATGTGCAGAGTGTGTGTATGTGAGATGCAGGGCTAATTGATTGTCCTCGTCAGCCCTGCTGTTCAGACTGCAGTAGCTGTCAGCAGGAGCCAACTGCTAGTCTAACAAGCAGTACAAACACACACATACATAACACTGGCATCCTCTCACTGAAGCAAACACACACATGCGCGTTATCATATTAACCTTTAATGCAGAATCACACTCACGTAGTCACAAAAATCAGCACAAAATTCCTCCAAACTGCATACATGCATGCAGGGATGCAGCTCAAGAAATCCATAAAATGTGTGTGGTGTGAGTGTAGGCTGCATTCTTGACATTTGCCAGCGTGAATGACAGACGTTAGAAGTATGTGAAGAATCCCTTGGCATTTCTTAAAGACGTGACAAGTATAACAAAGGCCCAGCCCTTAATCCAACCCTAAGCCGCAGTTACACATAACAGAAATTCAATCTGTGTTTTGTTTACAGGAGTGATGATCAGAGGTTTTGGACCACTACACTTCAGATGCAGAATCTCTGATCTGTGGCTCAGATTCATGTACATTCGCCACAACTGATACAGAGCAAAGAGATGACATGAAAAATAATGTACACAACACTCTGCACCAAGCCACACATGCCGACGCACTCACAGAGGGAGGATATTGCTGATGAAGTGTTGGTAAATACGCTCCATCACAGTGTAAGGGGGTTACGCAGGGACAAGCCCCTCTTATCCCTTATTCTGTGCATCTTTCTGTCCTGCCCCTCCCTCAAAACCCTCCTCGCAATCTGTTGTTACAACTCCAGCATCCATTCCAACCCACCTGTTTTCACCTCTCTGGTTTCCTCGTCTTCTTAATTTTTTTCCTCACTGCCGCTTTCATTTATTCATCTCCATTTTCTTCCTCTCTCCCTGTCTTTTCCTCGTCCCTCCATCTGCTGTCACACTGTTTTTAGAAATCTGTTTCTCTTGCTTCTCATTTAACAAGATGGATCTCTTGTCCTTTGGCACCTACTCCTTTCTTCCATGTCTGTAACACTGTAGTTGTGTATGTGTGTCTGTGTATGTGTGTGTATGTGACACAGCATGCGTCTATGTGGGCTGCAGTATGACCATGTGAGCACCAAGTTAATGTGGGTACGATTCTGACTGGAAGACACTTTATAGATATGGCTCTGTCACCACATTGTGAACTAAAGTAAGACAAATTTAACATCCATGTCACAGCACTGGATAGCATGACAAAAAGTGTGTGTATAAGAAATGCATTGATTATTATAGGGTTTGCTTGGTTCCACAAAATAATGCAATGCATGAGGAAATTGTATATTGTGCAAACTGCAACATGGTAATGAGAGAATGTACAAATAAATGGATGCCAAAAATGTTAACGTTGCAGAAATTTACAGTACTATGCACAAGTCGTAGGCCACCATTTTGCTGAGCGTACGTAAGTATTTCTAAGGCTCTGTATTCATGATGCAAACAAAATATATAGAGAATATGTAATAAACATGTTTAGGAAAAAAACTTTTGGTGTCAACTATTAGTGTGACCTCCTTTTGCACATAACATGTCTTGGTCTGTTTTATTCAGACAATATGAGATTTACTGAACTAATCTTTTAGTGTTTTACACCAGGATTCATTCAACACATATCAGTCACGTGATATTGTTTGACTTTTTTTAGAGTCACTCAAAAAACAGAGGTCACACCTAATAATGAATATTAAAGCTGGGGTAGGAGATCTTGGAAAAAACGGTTCGAGCAAACTACATTTTGAAAATACTCAATTCAAAAGTCCAAACCGCTTTCTTTAGACAACCCCCTGAAGCCATGCCTCCAGAGTACTGGCACCTGCAATGCTTGCTCCCGAGGGTTCACGAGCACTGCACAGCATGAATTCGCCTCAGCTCCAGTCCCGGCTCCGGCCCTAGCTCCGACCCTGGCCCTGACTTCGGCTCAAGGATCCATGTGTTCCTCATTCAGTCTCCTCCAACACCCCCCTGTTTGTCGGCAGAACAGTACCAGTCCATACCTATCCGTCTAACGTTATATTCCCTAGTGATTTATGTTAGTGACAAAACAGTTTGCTGGTGAACTTTACATCCTAATATAGCTAATATATCCAAGCTCTGGCTTTGTTTCCTGTACAGTTGCTCCAAGTCTCTGACAATGTGCGATTCATGCCCAAAGAGGGGGACGTGCGGGGGGGTGGGGGTGGGGGGGGGACAGACAAATGGCAGTTGAGTTTGATAGATATATCACCATTCAATCATTTCGATGGGCCAGTTGAAATGATTGGATATTTTTTTTCAGTCCTGTCTGTTCCACAGGGGATTAATTTTTTTTATTTTGTGTTAGAACATTTAATTAATTGGTTGCAATTGGGGTGTGAAGGGGATTTTAAGCAATATAGTAAAAAATACTCCAGGAAAAAATATCCTGCTCCACCTTTAATAGTGTAATGGTTTGTCTCTTAATAAATAAATAAATACCATTTACAACGCTGCAAAAACAGCAACGCAAGTATGGCCTAAGACTTTTGCACAGTTCTGTACAAAAACTAGTTATTGGTAACGTTGTTCCATTTCTAAAAATTATCTATTTTATTTCGTAAACATAAGATGAAAAAAATGAAAAAAGCATCTAAATTTAAAAGAAAACAAAATGGAATTTAAAGAGAATGAATGGAAAAAGCCACAGGTAGGGATGGAACCTCTGAAACCTACAATGATCTCTAATGATGGAACCATTTGTTCACAGCAGTGTTGGGTTTGGAGAGATTTACATTATATATAAAATTAAACACTGTTTGTTCAGTGTCATTGCATGAGCTGGTGTTGCCTGTAATGGTAATGGTGCCTTCTCTTCAATTTAAATAAGTATCTTTAT
Source organism: Sphaeramia orbicularis (assembly GCF_902148855.1). NCBI lineage: Eukaryota > Metazoa > Chordata > Actinopteri > Kurtiformes > Apogonidae > Sphaeramia > Sphaeramia orbicularis. The sequence goes on along the minus strand of NC_043969.1, from coordinate 22,387,229 downwards.
GATGATGATGCTGTGTGTAATATTTTGCTGCCAGCTCCTGTGGTTTTATCTCATTCATAGTATGTGACGTACATAATTGTATTGGCAGAACTGTTACAGTGGTGGAAACTATTCTAGAATTTGCTGTTGCTTTTTAAGATAACCAGCCTGTCTCTGGGTCCATTTCAACATTATGTTGTATTCAATACGCTTAAGTACTGTGTCCCTGAGTCCATGAAACACCTCCATTTGTCACTCTACCACTTTACATGCATGATAAAGAGCAGAGGAAGTTACTGAAGTTGATAGGAAAAGTAACAATTCTTAAGCAAATGAGAAAAAAAAAAGAAGTTTGTCACATGCTAACATTACTTCCCACTGCATCTGCCAAACCCGATGTTCATGGATTCCTTTGAATTAGATTAAGGTTTTTATGAGGTGTTTCTCATCTTCACACTTTGTATTTCATTTGACCCATTATCTGAACTGTCCATCTCAGGGGAAGGTTAAAGGAGCTGTATGTAAGAATTACGTTCCAAGTAATCATAAAATGGCCCTGACTGTTGCCAGACATTAAGAAATCATGTTCATTTCAAATACTGATATCACTGATGGGAGTAGCCCAGCCAGAATATTTGCATTTGAAAAGCTAAGTGTCAGCTCACAAGTAATGTTTATGTTGTCATTTGTGTTTTGGTCTGATGCTCCAGCCATCACCTATCTCCCAATCACCAAGTCAGCAGCATTTGGGCATCCAGGTTGCCAGTTCCGCCTGAGCTACAGCTGTAACATTTCTGATCACGAATGTCTGATGTTACTAAACCTAAAAGGCCTCTTATGATTCCCAAATAGGTCTTGACAAAGTGAGAAACAAAAAAGATGGAGACAGCTAAAACCGGAGAAGAATATGAAGACCATCGCCTGAATGTGATTGCAGTACCCATTTTGTTATGCACCGCTGTAAATGGACCAGCAGCCTAAACAGTTTTTCGATTTAAAAAAACAAGAAAAATGTTAATTAATTGTATGGCAAATCCAGATAAATGTATAAATTTTATTCAGCTGTAATTCTGTTTAGCTCCCTCTGAACCCTAAATGGTGCCTCAGTAAAGAAAGAAGCTATACTAAATAAGCATACAGGCTCCACTAGTATTGCCTTTGGACCTGGAAATTTGTTTTATGGCACAGTGACTTAACTGTTTTTTTAGCCATGTTACAATATGATAGTATATAAAATATTCATATTGTAGAGGAAATTAAAACTGATATATTGGTTTGTTTATTTTGCAGCACTAATGTGTTATAACCTGCAGCCAACATACACTGTGTATGCAGACATTTCATTGAAATATTTATCTTAGAGCTAGAAAACACTCAACATTTCCATAAAATACTTGATGAATTTCCTGCAGTTTAGTATTTATTTTGATAGCTGGGGCACAATTCTGAAACAGTAAAAGAAATATCTTTCTGAAAAATAAAAAGAAAGATATTTGCAAGAATGTCTAAACCTGTGGTGTGTATATATAGTTTTTATTGCAGCAGGTTAGCTGATCAGACAGTGACTGAGTAGCTCCTCTGTAGCTAATCAGTGTGCCATTGTGCTGTACAGGCAGATGTGTAGGCTATGAAACGTGCTTTAATGTGCATTGATTATGCATTTTATCCCTATCTCTTACCCGCAGAGCTGTATGCCTCTTTTTGCAGGGCTCCCCCTCTCTATCCCCCTCACTCGTTATATGTGTCCTTGTACATGTACTCAGAAACTTAACTGCATCCATGTGCACATATCATTTGATGTTGATGTAGATGTCCAAGCACTCATGCATTTACTTGTGTGTGCGCCTCTGCATTTGTGTATCGCAGCTGCCAGAACCGTTCATCCACGGCATCTCCACTGACCTGTCCTCAGTGCTGACTCAGCTATAGCGTTAGTCCCCTCTGCATAATTCAGCAAGCCTAGCCAAGGTGTTAACCAGGAGCACATCACAGCAGAGGACAGGGGCATGCTAAACGGTCTGGCACAAGACAACAAGGATGTGAAGATATCAGCTCAGTGCAAGATGAGGATAAACTGATCCAAACAGGAATCAGTCACTCCAGAAAAATGCAGGCAAAAATCTTTGATTATGTGATGGAATATGTGGGTGTTTTATGTGATTTTATGCAGTGAAATTGTGGGAATTTAAAAAAAAAATGCAGTAAGTTGTGAAAATATGCGGGAACTGGAAAAACAGTCTTTTCCCACACCCTGTTCTAACTAGGCTAATACTAAATGAAAAATGTCTAATTACATCATATGATAAGCAGCATACAATAAGTAAGCATCCACTACATCCCAGAAAGGGCTGGTTCTGTTTCAGTTTCTTTATTTTCTAAGAATGGCTCAAACATGGCTTTAACATTCCTGAGTCACAAGTGTCAAAAATTAAGTAACTACTTCCTGCTTCACAAAAGTGAGGTAGAACAGGCTGTCTGTTTCAAGGCTATTAGAGTCTTTATGTTCATATAACATTATTATTGCTACAGCAGAAACCATTTTCAAATATTTCTTGCTGGAAAAGTGGCTCCAGCGTCGATTTTCTCTAATGTTCCAACGTACAGTTGCATGGGTGTAAAAAGTATGACCTGCTTTCCTGTAGGACATCAGGTACTGGTTTGTTCTGTCTTTTGCAGATATTTGTGTTGGCAAATAAGATGCGTTTATCATTATCTTGCAGGATTCTTTCTGAGGTTCGTGGTTAGGTTACCTTCTGTAGACTCGTGAGCCGATGATGTTGCGCTACGCATATTACATCACTATCCGTGTCAAGTTACAATGCAATATTTTTGAAACTTTATGTGGAAAAATGTGGGGATTATGAAGGCCCGCATATTTTACATTTTTTGCATGTTTTATGTGGAAATATGCTGTAATTGCGGTGAATATGCGCTCTTTTTGAAAAAATGTGAATTCCTGCATAATCTGCGCTATTTGCTTGATTATGCATTGAATTATACAATTGCATAATCGTGGTTTTCTGAAGGGACTGATCAATAACACCACATCAAAGACCAAAGCAACAACCCAATTATATGTCATATTACCATAGTTATATTTTAATATTGTTTAAATCATATGATAAAATACAAAAAATATCCTGCTAATTTGATATTTGACATCATTTTATTTTCATTTTGAACAAACAGTTTATCTTTACAATGGTTCTGAATGTTGTATCTGTAGATTTATGAAATATGGAGAGATATTATGGCTTAGCACTTATGATGATAATTATTCATCATTTTTGGACATATTGCCCTTCTATGTCACGTTTCCATATGTGCAAGATGTGAATAAGCTTTCAAAGATATTTCTCTGCAATGTATTTGTATATTTTCAGACAGAAATGTAGAAGAGAATTTCTGTTGAACATAAATTGAAGATGAGTGAAAATGTGTGGGTTTTAAGAGGAAATAACATGTTGTTTGACACAAGAAACCCCAGTAGAAGAAATTTTACTCACTGTAAACTTCACAATGAGTAACAGATTTATTGAAGTTACTATTTAAGTCCCCCAGTTTTTGACCTTTACTAAAATTATATCCCCCTTCTGTTGTTAAATATAATCAAATAAAATCCAAACAAAAACATGGACATTTATAGCTCCACCTACAATCTTGTAAAATGGACCTGTATATAAAAATGCAGTAATATTTGAAGGGTTTATGTTCACTGGAGTGTCTGATCTGAAAACTACATCAACTTGTTCATAACCACTATACAGTAAATGCATATGTGCTGTAGCGGAGCTGTGCGATCTGAAAATTACATCAACTCCTTCATACCAGCTGCCATAAATACATGAGTGCTGTACTGGAGATGCATAAGTGAGAACATCCTCAAAAGGGACTTCATGTTTGGCCCAGGCTGCACACAAAGTGTATAGTGTTAAAAGAGGCACTGTGTGTCTCAAGTTCCTTAGTGATGTTTCCACTTGCACACACTGCTGAAATGCTTAAACTAATAGTTGACATGGATAAATTGTGTGCTTGACTTTGTGAAACATTAAATCAGCCATATGTGATGTGCTTATTGTTTCTCATTATGGCTCATTATTGTCCATTTGGGATATTTTGTGTACTTTAGACATTTAAATGACATGTTTTATTTCATTATGCAATAAATGTGGTTTTATTATCCTAAAACATTTCTAATATTTTCTTCCAGTACCCATTTTCATTTTGTCATTTTAAACTGATTTAGACTAACAGCCGTGCAAAGTGAGTTTGAAGGGCTAAGTGAGTATTAAAGAGGACCAAAGCACAGGTGATGATCAAACAAACCCCTTTTATGACTTGATAATGCCTTAGAACTTTAGTACACAATAGTTTTATTATTATTATTATTATTATTACTTTGCAGAAAATTACATAATTAACTTTTAACATAATGTAGTTTAAGTGGTTTGAGTGGAAACTAGAGTTCTGCTCCTGACTCTGGACTCCCACCCTATGAGGTATTGGCTGCTCTTTATTTATTTATTTATTTAATTGTTTATTTTATTTTTTATTTGCTTGTTTATATATTTGTTTTTCAGACTGTTAGAGGGGTTGATTATGTGATTGATGGTTGTGCTAATCACTTTCCATCTGTCAAAACCAAAGGGAATGGATCTCAGTTCTTAAATGAAGCCGATGTGAAAGTATTTCAAAGTTGCAAAACCATTGATGGATACTGGGATTGGCTCCAAAAGCCCTGATAAGCCCTAATAAGTGATCTGAAGATCCATTTTTAAAATTGTCTTCCGTTAATTAGATCTCTGGTCAAAAAGAAGGCACTGATGTCTGCCGTGTCATCCTTTAATTAACAGGTGTGTTCACCGTCTGAGTTGAACTAAGAGAATTTTGGTTTATTTAATAAAATACACTTTTCTACTAACAAGACCATAAAATTACTTTGTTAACAATGTTTAATGAAGTTTACATTTTACTGAGTCTGTAAGCTAGCACTTAGCAGTAGCTCAACTGCAAGCCCTCAGGCTCTTGTAGTCCCACCCCTCCTGTCCATATATGGTCACTTTGGCTCTAAAGGGCCAACATGGCAAATTCAGAAACTACTAGCTTCAAAATAGCAGTTCAGAAACCAATAGGTCACATCATAATTACTCTGTTCACTAATTACAGTGTTTCCTATTACTGATATGTGGTAATTTCCTTCATCTATTCTACTCCGACATGGTCTAAAATGAACCAGAAATATTGTGGTGAGCGCAATCACACTAAACCATGTTGATAATGTTTATGTTTATGTTTATGTTTACGCATTTGGCAGACGCTTTTTTCCAAAGCGACTTACAGGGGAAAACCAATTAAATCACTCAATCAATCAAATTTTATTTATATAGCGCCAGATCACAAAAAAGTTATCTCTTGACATTTTATATATAGAGTTGTTCAAAACCAGACTCTAAGTCAATTTACAGAAACCCAACAGAATCCTCCAGGAGCAAACACTTGTGACTGGTGACAGTGGCGAGGAAAAACTTCCCTTTAACAGCAGAAACCTCGAGCAGACCCAGACTCCTGGAGGATGGCCGTCTGCCTTGACCAGTTGGGGTTAAAGAGAGAGAGTAGAGAAGGGGAAAAAGAGAGAGCAATAGAGATAGAGACTGGGGGAGAGGGGGAGAAGGGGGGAGTAGGGGGAGACACATGGAGGCGGTTGAGGATAAGTGAGTGGTGATGATGAGGGCAGGGAAGAGGCCGGACCACCGCAGCAGGTACAGAGATAATCGTGAAAGAATCTGTGGTTATCCTGGGAAAAACCTTATTAGAATATTTAAAATGGAATGTTTGAAAGTGCTAGGATAGGAGGTGCTCTCGGAAGAGCTGGGTCTTCAGGAGCTTCTTGAAGATAGGCAGGGATGACTCTGTTCTTGTAGCACTTGGTAGAGCATTCCACCAACGTGGAACGACCCATGAAAAGAGCCTGGATTGTCTTGTACAAGGTCTGGGGACCACCAGACTACGTTCCCCAGATGAGCGGAGTGGTCGTGGGGCGACATAAGCTTTTATTAGTGCACCTAAGTAGTCAGGAGCAGACCCACTGAGAATTTTGTAGGCTAGGATTAAAGATTTGAATTTGATGCGGGCAGCTATGGGTAGCCAGTGTAACTCAATGAGTAAGGGGGTGACATGTGCCCTTTTAGGCTGATTGAAGACCAGATGCGCTGCTGCATTCTGGACCATTTGTAGTGGTTTGACAGCACAAGCTGGGAGGCCCGTTAGAAGAGCATTGCAGTAGTCAAGACGGGAGATAACCATAGTCTGCACCAGGAGCTGGGTGGCCTGTTCGGCTAGGTATGGCCTGATCTTTCTTAGGTTGAACAGAGTGAAACGGCATGATCGGGTGACAGAGGCAACATGATCCGTGAAGGTCAACTGATTATCAATCATGACTCCCAAGTTACGTACTACACTGGTAGGAGCCAGAGGTATGGAGTCAATAGTGATGGAGATGTCCTGCTGTATGGTTGGCTTAGCTGGGAAGACCAGCAGTTCAGTTTTGGACAGGTTCAGCTGAAGGTGATGGGCTTTCATCCATGCAGATATGTCAGAGAGACAATCTGAGATCCGCACTGAGACTGTGGATTCATCAGGTGGGAATGACAGATAGAGCTGGGTATCATCAGCATAGCAATGATATGAGAAGCCGTGTGAGTGGATGATCTGACCGAGTGAGGTGGTGTATATGGCAAAAAGGAGGGGGCCCAACACAGAGCCTTGGGGGACCCCCGTGGTGAGGCGGTGAACTGCTGATGTGTGCCCTAGCCAGGACACACTGAAGGACCGACCAGTAAGGTAAGATTGAAACCAGGAGTGTGCGCGGCCTGTGATGCCCATGTTCCAGAGTATGGATAACAGGATATCATGATTGACAGTGTCAAATGCTGCTGATAAGTCCAGTAGAATGAGTACTGAAGACTTGGCTGCTGCTCTAGCCTCTTTCAAGGCTTCTGTCACAGACAACAGAGCCGTTTCAGTGGAGTGGCCGATTTTGAAGCCAGATTGGTTGATGTCAAGGAGGTTATTTTGGGAGAGGAATTCTGTGACCTGTTTGAAGACCGCCCTTTCGATGAGCTTAGAAAGGTATGGGAGGAGTGAGACTGGTCGATAATTCTCCACTTGAGTGGGGGTGAGGGAAGGTTTTTTGAGAAGTGGTGTTACCTGCGCTTGTTTAAATACTGTAGGAAATGTTCCTGAAGTCAGTGAAGCATTAATCACATGTGTGATTGGTGCTGTGATAGTAGGGGCAACAGACTGTAAGAGGTTGGATGGAATAGGGTCCAACAGGCATGTTGTAGGACGGCTGGAGGAAAGGAGTTTAGACACCTCGTTCTCTGTGAGGGGAGTAAATGAGGGGAATGACGCAGTTGGGCTTTTATCAGTTGAGTTAGTAGTAGCCATAGTCAGGGGAGAAGAAGCAGTGTGTGATGATGATGTTGAAGAAGGAGGCGTGCAGTCTATGGGTGGATCAGTGAACTGACTACTGATAGTAGACACTTTATTTATGAAAAATGAAGCAAAATTGTCTGCTGTCAGATTAGTAGTGGGCGATGGAGGTGGAGGGTTGAGTAGTGTTTTAAAGGTTGAGAATAGTTTCTTGGTGTCGGTGGCAGAATGAATTTTGTTATTATAGTAAGCCTTCTTCGCAGCAGTGACACTGGATGAGAAGGATACCAATAGTGGCTGGAATGTGATCAGGTCAGAAGAGCTTTTTGTTTTGTGCCATTTTCTCTCTGCGGCTCTGAGGTTGGTACGCAGCGACCGGAGGTTATCATTGAGCCATGGGTGGGACTGGGAGGATCGAGCGGGTCTAGTAGATAGAGGGCACAGATTATCCAGACAGGAGCTAAGTGTAGAGCACAGAGACTCAGTGGCATCATTAACCTCTAAGGAGGAAAAAGTGCTGGGGGGAGGGAGAGCGGAGGCTACGACAGTGGAGAAGGGGGTGGGGGACAAATTGCGGAGGTTGCGGCGGAAAGAGACCATGGGAGAGGGAGCAGAGTGTTTTTCAGGGAGAGACACACTGAACTGAATGAAATAGTGGTCAGACAGGTGTAAAGGTGTGACTGTGAGGGCATCTGTGATGCAGTTTCGGGTGAAAATGAGATCGAGCTCTTTACCAGCTTTGTGGGTTGGAGGACTGCAAACCCGCTGTAGCTCAAAAGAGAGTATTAGTGACATGAAATCTGAGAAGCTGGGATTGTCTAAGTGGATGTTCATGTCACCGAGGACTAGCATGGGGCAGTCATGCTCTGGGATGGAGGAAAGCAGAGTGTCAAGCTCATCAAGAAAATCACCCAGTTGCCCTGGTGGACGATAAATGACAATTATGTAAAGTTTGACTGGTGCTGTCACTAGGATGGCATGGTATTCAAAGGAGTTGTATTTGACTGAAGGTAGGAGTTGATTGTATTTCCATTTGTTGGAAATTAACAGACCCACACCACCTCCTCATCCAGATGGACGAGAGGTATGAGAGAATGTGTGGCTGATAGAAAGTGCGGCTGGGGTTGCACTGTTTTCAGGCGTAATCCAGGTTTCAGTGAGAGCCAGGATGTCCAGTGTGTGATGGTTGGCATAGGCAGCAATAAAATCTGCTTTGTTCACTGCAGATTGGCAATTCCATAACCCTACAGAGAAGGACGCACCAATGACTGTGGTGTATATTAATGGGCGGAGATTGGTGATATTACGATGCCTTTTAGCAGTGTGAAACCCCATACGTGAACCGAAAATAACAGGAATGGGATGGTGACCAGTAGAGAGATTGTTCCTCAGAGGTGAGCTGGTGTGAGTGAGGGGTGTAACTGTCATTAGTGAGGGGCTGGGAGAGGAGGAGAGATCAGCTGGGGTGGTATTCAGTCTGACTACAGACTGTACAGGAGACTCTGAACGTGGTGATGTTTGATGTGACCAGCAGGGGGAGCAGGTGACTGCAGCAGAAGACGGGGAGCGTAGTCACATAGGTGTGGGTGTGGTTTTAGTCTGGACAGTGTGTTGAATGTTTTGAGCCAGGACGCTGCTGCCTAGTGTAGAGGGGTGGACGCCATCGGACTTGTAAAAGGAGGAGCGGTTCCAGAACAGATTAAAGTTATCAATAAAACTGAAGCCGTTCAGAGCAGAGGCGGACTGGAGCCAGGTGTTCAGGCTGAGGAGTCGGCTGAAACGGCCCACACCACGGGCAAAGGAGGGGAGGGGCCCGGAAATGAAAACAGCCTTCCCGGATCCTTTCAGTTTATCAAAGAGGTTTTTAAAATGAACCTTCGTCACTTCGGACTGTTGAAGAGAAGTGTCATTGAAGCCCACGTGAACTATGATCCGGGTAACGGTGGACGGCAGTGAGAGCAGCAGCTGAGGCAGTTCATGGAGGATGGAGGTGACGGTGGAACCAGGAAAACACCTGGTTATGGCGTTAAAGAAACGGACGTTACGGATGATGGAGTCCCCGAGGATAGCGGTGGTCGGAGGGAAAAGTGGTCGAGGAGACAGTGTTGAAGGTGAAGGGTTCCTGGTCTCTCTAGGTGGACATTCCACGGGTGGACTGTCAGTGTGACGGCGGACGGCCTCTCGGAGAAGGCGGCGCCGGGCAGAGGAGCGGACCGAGGAGCGGGGACCCTTGTTCGACGGCTTTACAGGAGGACCGGCTTTAGGACCGTCGCCGGTAATCAGCTCGGTGGCAGCCACGGAGTCAGCAGGAGCCGGTTCCGGGACAGAGCCAGGTGGGATGGGGGGCACACCAGCCGCGGGGGGAGGAGCCGGAGCGTCCTCCACGGACAGGACGCCGAAGCGGTTTGATGTGTTGATGGTCGGCAGTGGTGAGTCTTTGCTCGTGTTCTTTTTGCGGCCACGAATCACCACTTCAGACCAGGGTGTAGAACACGGGGGGCGAGAACAGGCAGAGGAAGGATCCCATAACACCGTATCATCACAGGAGGCTTTGGGCTTCTCTGCGCTTTTCAGGAACAGACTGGACAGTGTGGGAAGGCGGCTGGAGAAACCACAGAGCTGGGCATTTTTCTCCTCGAGTTCTGCGGAGAGGCGCAGTATTTCCTCTTTGAGATCCGCGATAGTTTGGTAAGCCTTTACCAGGGTTTTGTTGGCTTCGACAAGAGGACTATCTCCGGCTGATGAGGATGACGCCATGGTGGAAACAGCGAGATACCGGGGCAGAGCGCGGGAAGCGGTGGGTGACAACCAGAGGTAAGGATCCACTGACAATACTGACCTGCCCTGATGGAGGTTTGGATTGATGGCGTCAAGTTAAAAAGGCACAGTTAAGAGGTTAGGTTCAAGTGAGTAAGCGTTGAAAGGCAAGAAATAAGTAGTTAAAAAGCTGTATTTCTAGGAGTAGATCCGCCGGCGGTTTGACAGACGCCACGCAATGATAATGATGTAAATTAGTTTACAGACAAACATGGTTCTTGATGTGATGTTACTAATTATATGCAGTCTACATACAATGTTCACTAAACAACCTTTTTACAACCTTTAACAATGTGTGCAAAACACTCTACCTACCCTAACTCTGAACCATCTGCCTCTGAAACCATGAGAGCTGCAGCTGCAGAACATCAACCAAACTAAATGAGATAAATATAAGCCTTAATAGCAGTCACAGTCGTTTTATTGTTTATTTGTTTACTAGCTATCCTTGAGTATCCAACAGTTTTACAAAGTTTTACAGTCGACTGAGCAGCTCCTCAGCACACAACCCTGGTAGCATCAGTAATGCTTGTCCTCGAATACGTGTTATTTTGACAAACAAATGTGACATCAGATAATCAGCATATATTTATCAAACCGAGAGGTGCTCTGTGCATGACTGTGTGTTTATTGCAGTGACAGAAACTGGCCCATGCTGATTTTGATTCTCTGCACGTTCTTGTTTCAGTGTAAAACAGAACAACCTATACTTGGACCAAACACCCATTTTCTCACAAGATGAAAAAGAACTTCACTGTTATGATTCCTCTGCAAGGTCCGGAAAATTTCAACAGTGAAAATTAAGGCTGCAACTAACAACAATTTTAATAATCGATTAATCTGTAGATTTTAATAACTAATTGATTTATCAGATAAACACAAAAGGCTCAATTCTCAAAGATTGGCATTTAACCCAAAGTAATATAGGCTGCAGACGAGTCACTAATGGTTACATCCAAACAATGGTTTCTGGTGTAGTTAATGAGTACTAGCCCACTACCTAGACTTGTTATGGCTAGAGACTAGTAAGATATAGTCTTCAACCAGCTCTAGTAGGCAACATTAGTCTGGTGGCCTGATAAACAGAAATGGATAAAAAAAATATAATTATGACAACAGTGTCTAACTAGCTAGAGGGCTAAAGTAATCATGACATGTAGGCTATCTTAAGCTAGGTTTATGTTCCCGGTGGCCACGACAGTTCTGTTTGCCCGAAACGTAGTGTGCCGTGGGATTTTGGCTATTTTTTTCTCTATATTCAAAATTTGTTACATTAACAGTGCACTATATTTCTTTATTTTCGGGTGGCCACTGCAAACATAACGTCAAGCTTTAAAAATCTGGCCTGGCATCCGAAACCTCAGCTATGCTGCTCTGTTTTCCTCTGTTACACTACACAGCATGCGGGCATGCCTCAATACTAAAATACTCAAGACCCGACGACTTGACTGCCGAATTCGTTGCCAACTCTTTTAAGAATAATTTTTCATCTATTTAATCGATGTGTTGTTGGAGCACTAGTGAAAATGTAATAGTTTCATATTTTTGGTAATTTTTGGTAAATATCGCACAAACAACAAACAAAGTTTTTCAGTTACAATCTGTGACCCATGGCAGAAGCTGGAAAAAGTGGCTTTGTTTCTCCATAGTGATGTTAAACAGTATCAGATCATCCATCTTTACATTTCGGATTTTGATTTGGAAACAAATAAAGAGGTGCAGAAAGCGTTTTCAAGTCTTCATATTTTTTAACTCGAATTAGGTGTGTGCAGCTTTAATGTACTGACAGAATACATTTTTATGAACTAGAAACAGGTACTTTTTGCCTGTTGGTGGGTTTTAGTAAAGTGACTCAGGTGCTTAGTGTGCATAGGTTTTCTACTGATAGTTTCAGTGATTACTTTAATAAAGTAATTACACTGTGATCAAGAAGTTGATAACAAATAACATCCTTCCTCGCCATTAACGGTTATATAATAGAGCCTAAAATAACAGTACTGACTTACTCCAGCTGTCAGAGTGCAGCTCATCCCTCTTTGTACACATTAGGCTAATTTAGCCTGTCGACAGGTTCTGAGTCATAGACACCTGAGAGCCACTCACAAAGGCAGAGTGGAGGGTAATGCTAATCAAACACTCCAAAGGACCATTGAGACCAGATAGAGAAGATGTAAGGACCAGTTAAAAAGTTCCAGCTCCAAGAAAAATTGAAATGCTTTTTGAGTCACAGCTTTCCAGTGATGGTTTTTCCCTTTGAAACAGATGACAAATACCACGTAATGGTGCATTTGCAAAAATCACAGCTCATCACAACAAAGCATTGGACAAAATAACCACATATTTTCACAGATGTACAGAAAGTAGTTAGTATCTTTGCTTATTTATGAGTCTAACTCGTACATGCTCTTTGTTGTAGCCTATACAGTGTTTGATGTGTTGAGGGATTCTGGGACTTTGTGGACTTTCCTTGTTCTTTTTTTCCCTACAGTAGCTGTGGCAGTTTTTTTCCGGCTTTCACTGCCATTCCTCCATCTCTCAGCTCTGTTTCTAGATTTATTTTCTCTCGCTGTTTCCTTTTCACTCGCCTCTGTCCTTCTCTACTTCACTCAATCACTGTCTTAGTGTGTTTTTCTCTCATCCATTCCACTGTCCTTCATCTCTGTTCTGTCTCATTCTTGATTCTCAGCCTTCGTCACTTTCTTTTTGTTCTTCTCTGCTTGTCTCTCTGTGTCTGTGAGGTTGTCCACTTAGAATCCTGTGTAGTCCTCAGTGTATGAAGAGTCTGTGTGAGTGTAGATGGGGTTTTGGTCATGTCTCCTGCTGTTTTTATAACCTCCTTTGTCCGTGTCACAGGACATGCCTTTGTGTCTGCTTCAAAAGGAACACAGACATGCAAACACACACACGGTAGGTTTCCATGCATTCAAGGGATTGACTTACATTTAATCCACGGTAGGGGTGGGCGATATGGGCAAGAAAAAATATCTCGATTATTTTTTTTAATTTCTCGATAATTATAATATGACGATATCCTTTAAAATGTGAATTTCTTTCTTTCTTTCTTTTTTTTTTTTTTTTAAATGCTGTAAAACTCTACTTACTTACCAGGACATCTATGGATAGACACAGCGCTTCAGAACAACAGTTAAGCACTTCATACATCTTCTGCAAAATATGGAGGGGGGTACATGGGGTAGGGGCAGTAGTTATATATGTGGGTGTGCGGTCCATAACTGATGTAACTAACACTGGGGTGAAACAAAAGTGAAACCTAGCATGCTTTCAATGTCTAACTCTTGGCTTCTATTCCTCTATTATACAGCGGTTCTTATATGAAATTTTCACAACTTCTAACCTGTATCCACTGGACCCCCTCCACATGAATTTGTTACATTTATGCCCCCTTTACAGTGCCCCAGCTTGCATATAATGTTATTTTGACCGACATCAGTCTCGTCAAAACTAAACCATTTCCAGGCTAGTGAGGAGACTCCTGCATATGTCCTCTATGTGAGACGATGTTGTGTTTTGGGTGCCGCTGAGTCACCACGAGACTGAATCCTGTCCGCTGATTGGCTTTTGAGGCACCCATTCAGCCAATGATGACTTTCATGTGCCTCTCCTTTACCATCTATGCACCATCCATTTGTTTTCTTTTTGAGACAGTATGAATACTCGATAATGTAAATTTGCACACTGTCAATCAACATTCACGATATTATCATAGGCAATATATATTGCCCACATCTAATCCATGGAGACTTTCCTTAACCATAACTGCAACCAACCAGCATAACCTGTATCCTAACTATGACCAACATTAAAATGACTCTTATCCTCAAATTTAATGAGTTTCATTGCTATGATTAACTTTATGTCCCCACAGTGTGACTGCACAAATAGGTTCACATCTTAACCCTTGCTCAAATACTCTGAAATTCAAAATTTCATCCTTAGTGTGTTATTGGACATCGTCATCTACCTCCTTGTCAGTTGGTGTGACAACAGTCTCCCTCCTCTTGCCATAAAACATCTGAGCAGCCCTTCCTAAAAAGTAAATCCATGCAATAAAACAACTGTTACAAGGTCATAAACTGACAAAAATCTCCCATATTCACTATTTACAGCTTCAAAATTTCAATAAAATCTCTCTGAATCACTGTATAGTGTTGTTTGCAGAAATTACCATAAATAGTCGATAAAGGTTTAAGAAGACATGGATTCACAGATGTCACGTATCTTCACAAGTATATGCTTACCTACCAGTGGCAAGACTGTAGTGGTGCAAGATAGTATGAACTTATGTGCAAAGCCAAATTTTGAATGTTTCAGTCAGACTGGAGGAAACCCGTGTGTCATGGAGAGAACAGGTAAACTCAATACAGAAAGGCTGTGGTCCAACTGAGAATCCTGTCCAGAACCTTGTAGCTGTGAGGCGTGTTAACCACCACCCAATGCCTGCACAGAAATTAAGTAAATACAGTTACAAACAGCCTCAGTAAATAGCATGTATTACAACCCACAGGAATAGTATTATATCATAATAACTGAAATAGTTTTTTGAATCCATCCATCCATCCATCCACTTTTTGAACCACTTATTCCTCATCAAAGTTGAGAGGTTTTTTTTGTTTTGTTTTTTTTCAGGGTTTTGTTTTAATAGGGTTTCTTCCTCATGTAATTCTATGAGTTGTGGCGCCCCTATGCCCCCTATGGACCAGCTGACACTGATACCAAAACAGACGGCCGACAAAAAATACATTTTGCAATGTATCGTCATACAGATGGACACACAAAATCCACCCACCTACGCAGATGGACACACACTGAGGGTGTAACCTCTGCTATGAGTGGAGAATGGAGTAAGCCAAAACACCCTACAGTGTTTTGGATTGTATTAAAATTGTCCCTAAGCAGGGGGTTACAGGGACGATAGAGGTCACGATGAACAAGATGAAGTTTTATTTCTACTGTCCCGATGAAGAGGAGTGAAGGAAAGTATGTGGATCGACATCATCTGAGAGAGAAAACGGTAGAAATGGGAGGTGAAACAAAAAAGAGAGAAAGAGTGAGAATGACAGGCTTTTACAAATACTGTATGTTTGTTATTGTGATGTGTTTTCATGTAGAACCTCAAAGGTGTGTATGTGGAGGTGTTTGTGGAGGATTTAAAGCAGGTCGTGAGTCAGTAGTATCTACACAGTCCTGCCACTGAAGTCCCTAAGGCTAAATAAAAAACTTGAGTATGATAATGCCGCCCAGCAACTAAGATGTTTCCAAGCAGATGTTTCAAGTCAAACACTAAAATGTTACACAGTTCCAAAAGTTAGATAATTGGTATTGCAATAAGAAGAGAAACAGCTTCCAAATAAACACATTTGTCTGTTATTTGACACTTCTTTGCTAATTTAAAAAAAGACCTCCAAGGAACAAATATTTTTATTTAATCAAACTAATGCAGCAGTTCTGTTGTGTCCAACTGAGGGGACATAAGACACATAATTACATACTGCACAGTACAGTATATAGGCACACTGTTCTCTATAATTCATGCTTTGTACACCCCAGATGCCAAGGCATGTATGCAACTCTCAGATGAATGCTTCTGTGGCCTCCTTAATGCACTGGACACTCCCACACATGCTGTCTTGAAATATTTCCCTTCTTTCCATCTCGATCATCCTTTACTTACTTAGCCTAGAGATTAACTGAAAGGTCCCTCTTGACTTTCATTCGTTTCTATATTCTGCTTTTGTACCATCACTTTACAATATCTCAATTCCCTACACTTTTACTGCAAAAAAAGTGTGTAGTCTCTGCATAAATAAACTGATATTGTGGAATTATTTGGTTTAAATTGTAAAATTGGAAATGCACCAAAAAAGCTTATCAGCGTAAGAAAGGTGAGATGTCAGAAAGGAAAATGACTGTAAACGGTGCTGTAGTGTGTTTTCACCATTTACAACGATGGGTTTGTTTAGTCCCAGAGGCATGAATTACAATATAATGTGATTTTTTTTTTGTTATTATTATCAGTTGTACAAAGAAAGAAAGATAGGACTTTTATGTTTTTGTCAGAAAGAGAAGCAAATAGAGGTAGAGGAGATGGTGCAGGATGGAGGGAACAGTGGAAGTACAGAAGAAGAGAGAGGAGGAGAGATGTGGGGCAAGAGTCGATGCTGACCAAAGCTGACACCCCTCGGCATGCAGCGTTCACCCCCAGGGTGTGTGTGTGTGCTTGTCTTTTTCATGCCTCTATGCTTGTGTGAGCGTGACTGAGAAACAAGGGAGAATATTTAAAGCTGATTTGTCATGAGAGAATGGCAAAAGAGTGGAGCCAGCACAGGCTTTGATAAGCAGCATAGCAATGTGCACAAACACACAAACACACAAAACACACATATAGGCCTTGAGCTAACATTTAGCCAGATGGAAAAAGCTTTGGTTATTTCTCATGGGTGTAAATACTCTGAGGGTATAAGTATGGGTTCCCACATCAACAACTAACACACATATATGCACACAAATGTACACCCATGTACAGTGACAAACAGATGTGCACATGCTAACCCACTGTACACACTCAACCAATGGCATAAACACACACACACACACACACACACACACACATGCATGCATGTCCCGAGCAGTGTTTAGCAGCCGTTTTCCTGCTAATGGGCAATGTTTTACACTCTGTTGCCAAACACAGATGAGTAAACAATTTAGCAGATAACAGGCAGTGATAGAAAATGGGGCAAAAATAGTAAATATAGGAAAAACAGGAAGATAAAGATATACTACACCTCTGAAAAAATCATGAAGAGTTGGTAGCATAGAAGCATTGTTGTCTTTTTTTCTTAACTTGTGTGTGAGCTACTATCATATGCAAAATGGCTCCTAACAGACATTTGCTAGACATCCATTACTGCAGCATAAATACAAATATGTTGCCTGGTTTATTATGAAAGTTTGCTATTTTTCCTTGTAAAGTGATGCAAAATTAATTTAATGAATTCAATAATTCACATTTATATCTCCAGACTTATGCAGTCCCAATCAACAGCAGGTTGAAAGGCCTATTTTATAAGTACAGGGAATGCCACCAAGAACAAGAGCAGAAACATAGCATTTCTCTGGGGAGTTTTTCACAGCTGAAATTGAAAGTATTATGTATTTCCTGTTAGCTATTGTTGAGACTTATGAGAATTCATTTTGAAAAGATGAAAGCCAGACAGGATATGTTAGTCGCGGGATGGCAGATGTAGGAAATGGGGTTGGTTTTTTATAGGTAATGTCCTGTGGGAGCGTGTCTCTGAGTGAGAATCTATCATATGCAAACTGTCACTCAGGAAACACAGGGTTGAGTTTGCACAGAAAGAAAGGAGTGGATTGCAACAGTGTGAAGTTCTTAACACTCATGGAGAACACTAAAACCAACTTTTAATTAAGTTTAACATTGTGTTCATCATCATTATATTAAATCTTTTCTCCACAGAGCTTTTTTTTCTGTGTGTGTGTGTGTGTGTCTGATGCACATTCGTTACTGTGTGATTAGAGGGTGATTGGCACTTAGATCAGAAATAGATTTCAGAGCCACAAAGAACATCACACCCTGGCACTGGAGGTGGCAGAGCCAAGTTTAATTAGTGAGAATTTACCCACATGCATCCTTAGCAGACTTGTGTCTATGCACGTACACACATACAATCAAGAACTTTTTCTTAGAATCTAACACATGCAAAACACCCTTTAACAGACCACACATGTACACACACATTACACACACACATATCACACAGTCATGAAGCATCATTGTCAGGGTTATTTAAGTGTCAGATCAGTACTCTGAAATCTTAATTGCTTGTGTCAGACATTGCGTATGTGTTTGTTAAATGTAGGAGTGTGAATCAGATTATGGGTGATATTATCAGCACTGTTGACATCATCTTTGTTTCCAGGGACTTTAAAACTTTGACTCTGATTCTTAGTTTTCGTAAAGAAGAGTTTCATAGACTAAAGATTCAGTGTTAAAGCTGCAGTGATAGCTGCTTTAGCACCGCTGAGCCAAAAGCAAACAAACAATAACTATAATTACCTTTCAGCGTGTTGTAATTCAAGTGGTCTGAGACGACATGAGACTTCTGCATGGACTCTTTGGCTGTGTTTCAGGCTGTAGAAAAAAAAAGACACACATTTTAGCCAATTACAAATGTTGTTTTAGACAGTTAGGGGGTTTTAATATGTGACTGTCCGCTGTTCAACTTCTACTACAGTACTCCACAAGAGCATTGTGTCATCCATAGTTATATTTGGATTTGGATTTGGACTAAGGAGAGAGCTGCAGAGGAATGGTGTGTATTTTCAGATTTTGGTGCATTTGACCCTTGATTTTAGCTCCTGTAGGTTTAATTTGATGCAATGATCTTGTTTCAGAGTTTTTTAACTTTTCTGCATTGTATATCTTACTGTGCAGAAGGGATGTAACAATTATAATGATAAACAACGGTAAAATTCCCAACAGTTAGTATTACCTTTTCAAATTCTAATTATCATTAAAACCACGTTTAATTACCGCACTTTGAAAAACTCATGGTGATACTGCTTATTTCCTGGAGAGGCAGCAGCACTCCAGGTGTGCATATGCAGTTTGCAATGATTTGCCTCTGAAAACATGACGGAGGGCACCTGCACAGACAGTACTCTGGGGATTTTCTCCCCACTAACAGGACAAAGGATTTTTAAAAGATGCTTGGTTGAATTATTTCAGTGTGTGTAGAAGTACTTTTTGAACATTTTGAGCACATTTCAACTATACCGCGATAATAATGATAATAAATGAAATTTTCATATCGTTACATCTCTACTGTGCAGCATACACCAAATATCACTACCTGGATTTAACTAAACAAATAGTCTTTTGCTGGGTTATTACTGCAGTGACAGTACTGTATGTTTCAGCAGCAACAAGTTCTTTAACTGATGCAGTCAACAGCTTCTCATTTCTTAAACAACCATCAGTTTGATAGAAAGCATAAAGACTGGACTGTGTTTCAATATGGAAAAGGTCATGAGGTCTGATGAGTCCAGATTGACCCTGTTCTACAGTGAAGGATGCATCAGGGTGAAAAGAGAGGTGGATGAAGTGATTACCCATCATGCCTAGTGACTATGGTATAAGGTTATGGGTGTAATGACATGGCCTAGGGTTGATTCACTTGGACAGGTCGAAGTTCAGCAATTCAGCAGTTCATAAAATGAGGTCAGGAACTTTACAAAGTGGTCCAACTCCCCCATCATCAATACAAGATATTGACCAAAAATTTATGCAGCCGTGGGCAGAAATTAATGTGACATTGAGGAAGCGTGTGGCATACACAATACCGTGGCAAATGCATCCTGTAATTAAAGGTAAAGGTCCAACTTTTTATAATTTTTTTAGATGGACAGTGGGTGTGATGACTTTTTTTTTTTTTTTTTTTGTAATTTTGTTCTACCCCATAACCACAAATGAAGCTCAGTTTCTAGCAGTGAATCTTAAATAGGCATTTCTTTCTTATGATTGTGTCATTTGCATTTTTGCAATAGTCTCATTGACTCACTGCATGAGTTATGGTAAGGTCAGTGATATGACTGAGAAATGGGGGGGGGGGGTATGGGCAAAACAAAAATCTCTTTCTTTTTTTTTTAATTTTCCGATAAGAATCTGACAGTATCCTTTAAAATGTGATTTTCTTTCTTTCTTTCTTTCTTTTTTTGTTTTTTTTTTTTACAAAAACACTGTACTTGCTTACCAGGACATCTATGGATAGACACAGCATCTCAGAACAGCTCTTGTTTATTTTTAATGTGTTTTATGCACCTTCTGCAAAACATGCACCAAAACATATATTAGGCCTTCTGCAAAACATTGCCCAACAATATTCTATGACCATATTTAACAATGGCCAACTTCAAGTTATATCCAGGCTGTATATAAATCACAGGAGAATATGTCAAATCAGGTTTGCTCAGTAGTATCTTAGTTAAGCTTTTGTACAAAAATAAATAAAAAAAAATTGTAAACAAATATTATTAAATTACAATGACATCAAAATGTAAACCTAATCAAATATTTTAAATCAAATAGACAAATAATACCAAGTACTGTCCCTACAGCACATACTGGCATACAAAGGGTTTGTCTCCTTTCTGTACCTTCCTGCCCACCTTCACAGACTTACTCAGAAATAGTTGAATTTTTGATTCCAAGAAGGATCCATCTTATGATGCCACATACTGATCTTCTCCAACTATCTAAACCTCCAGATGCTGTTACAGCAGCAGCTGAACTCGCCCCCATTTACCATCACCTTGTACCAGCAACATTTCCTAAAAATCCCATCAAAGCTCTTATACAATTTTATCAACTTATATATCATTCATGCATATAATACTGAAATAGTGCCTTTAATACATATTCAGCTCCATAGAATGACCAAACATGACCTTTGACCTGAACTCATTTGAATATCATGTTGGAAAATACAGCAAAATCATTAGGTTTGATTTTTAAAATCTAAAATAATATTCTTGCCCACCTTGTAGATTCTAATGCTTGAAATATGTTAAACACACAGTATTTATACATAAAATATATATCAAGATTTAGAATCTACGAGGAGGGCAAGATGTTTAATTTTAAGGCAAACTAAGAAGGTTTAAAAATTATACATTACATGCAAAAGTGAATGGAACATCCCAACTGATCACGTAAACATGTCTTATTTACAAATGTTTGTTATTATTATGACCGTAAGTATTTGTTGCTTTAATGGAACTCCTTTCCAGTTGAATAAATCATGTTGCTGTCAATACAAAAGAGTTCCAGACTTAGTATAACAGACATTATCAGGATAAAAAGGATCCATTTTGGAGATGCTTGATATTACTGTTCTGCTACAGTAACTGAGTTATGCATCATTGAACATGGTCCAAAATGATTTTCTAGACATAATTATGCATTTTTCTGTGCCAGACACACCTATTTTTGAAATAAATCCAAAGTGGGCAAAACAGATAGGATACCAGAACATGCCCTTTGGCTAGAACTCTGCAGAAAGAAATGTAGGCCAACTGTTCCCAAGCACAGGTTATTTACTTGAAGTTCTGAGCCAAAAACACCAGTCTGTCCACAGCATCAGGCCTGAGTGAAGCCCTGTGGCAGGTTACAACATTTCTCCCTGTGCTGAATGCCCTGTCTGAAGGCCTTCTTCAGGCAGGTATGCATAGATATTTTCTGTCCAGTTTCACCAGCCTGGGGAAATTCACCTCTTGTGATTCCACCACTCAAGAGGACTGGCATCACTGTCCACCTCAAGGATCATCAGGTAGATCTTCAGCTCATTTTCAATGGCAGTAGCTAGTGACTCCCCTTATTTTGTGTCTTCTTTTTTGAAGTAACTCTTTCCCTGACTGAGTGTTTTACGGTAAGATGCTAGCCAGCGCCAGTTTTTTTGGTCACATCCATTGATCTTTGAAGGCCCACTGAAAATGTAGTGTTAGGAGTATGTGCACACTGAATACATCAAAAGAACGAACAGAACTTCAACTTTTAAACACAAAAAGCTTTTTTATTCTATCTTCATTCATTCATGATATATTAACATTTGAATATTGGTAATTTTCAGGTAAAAAAACACATTTCAGTCATTCTAAAATATCCTAACATTCCGCAAAATGTTAGGTTAAACCAAAGACTACACACCAAACTTTACACAAAACATCCCCTAAAACACCAGATTCCTTACAAATGTTACACATTTACATACATTAATTATGAGTCATCCATATATTAGTGATTCGAGTTTGAAAACTTTACAACCAGTCCTTCATTTTTCTGGAAAAGCTGCTTCTTTGTTTGTTTTTGGACTAAGGAAAGTAATTCACATGATCCATAACAGCACCAGCTACAGTATAACAGTGAAAACACGGAAAATCTCGTCAATGGCGGGGAAAGAGGTAACATCTGAACGAGTCACCACGAGACTGAATCCTGTCCGCTGATTGGCTTCTGAGACACGTATTCGGCGAATGAGGACTTTTACGCACCTCTCCTTTACCGTCCATGCACCGTCCGTTTGTTTTCTTTTCAAGACAGTATGAATACTCGATAATGTAAAATTGCACATTGTCAAAGCAACATTTACAATATTATCATATTGCAATATATATCACCCACCTCTACTGAGAAACCATTCAAAAGAGTTAGACGCTTCGTAAGCAAATTTGCATATTTTTTCATTTAAGTGCATTCCTTCTCCTTTGCATCCTCTCAGCCTGTATCACACTCACTTCTCTCCCAGAAAGACCTGCACACACATTTTTTCATGTCTAACTTCCAATGAAAAACTTGGGCTGCAGATTTGTTTCTATTTCTTCAATAGAAACACACATACTCGTGGAATTATAGAAATACTATGAATGCACCGTTTCAATACAGATACTGGATAATGATATGATACTGACTCAAATATCTGGATCAGTTATGAAAATTGCTTTGGTCCATAAAACAATCTACTCAATAAAGGTAAAGAAGGAGCTGCATAATAGTTTCTTATTTTGAAACGAAATAATATATTAAATGTACAATGTGTATCTATTTATTTTTCACACTTTATTTTACAGTTCGAGAGCAAGGTTTAAGGTCAGTTTAACACATTTCATATTTATATGTTCATAATTAGTTTTACCTGGAACTATTTTTATGGCAACTTCCAAATGAATATTTCTCTACATTTAATATTTCCTAAGCGATTTATCACCATTCATGACAATAACGTCCTCTGCATTTTGCATTGCTAGAAGTACGTGCCTATGTTTAATTTACTGGACAATCTAAATGAAGAAAAATATTTTCAGCAAAATGTATCATCAACTGAACATAAAAGCAGCATCTGTTTGTCATATTACATGAGCTTTAGTAGTGAATCAATGTTGCAGAAGCTGATGGTGTTTTCATGTTCATTATAGAGGCTCTAAACACCCAATGAGTCATATCTGATGCCAGTTAACAGCTAAGAGACTTCATTTTACCAGAATTATTTACATGTATTGATAGGATTAGTGGTTCAGATGTTATTAGACATTTTAGATCAATAGATACTTTTGGTTGCTGGCAGCTGTTTAGGTTTTTGAGGTTTAAACGCTAGCACTGAATCAATACTTAGACGTTATCAGTATCAAAAAATTGGTGCTTCCCTGTAAATTGCATCCTATAATCTTATCAAACACATATATTGTATTTGGTTCTTGAGGACAGGTAAATTTACCAGAAGATACAATTCTATAGCTAAGAACAAAACAACAAAATACATAAAAAAAAATAAAAAAAAAACATTCTTACTCACAAACAGGATCATGTTCCCTAGAGATCTTAATGGGTGAAAGTTCCTGAGACATAAACAGACTCACACGCATTTTTATGACTGAATGGACCTACACAGTCGGGCTTCTGATCAGCAGAGTGGAAGAACTCCACTGCAAACAAACTCTGCCCCAGCATCCACGAACACACGCAAAACACCCACCCACACATTCACAAAGACACATGCACACACAAGCATGAATACTCATAACTGGAGGTGTTTTTCTTCCTTATATGTAAATGCATCACACTAATGTTGCACTGTCACTGAAGACAGGAATAGCAAATAGACAGAATCACTGACTTAAGCCAAATGAATGTAAAGAGAGGGAGAGAGGAAACCAAACGATGAGATGAGAAAGCAGAAGGAGGACTGAAAGAGTTTGCAGTAAAGAGGTGGAGGAAAAGGCCAAAGCTTCATCATCATCTCCCAGGGGTGCAGGCTGTGGTGCCTTGATTATGCATTCAGCTTTCTTGCGAAAAACCACACACCCCTCAGAAAATACAGCCCTGTCAGCCCACTTCAGCACACAACCTGACCTTCACTGTGTGTGTATGTGCATGAAAATTTACCTAATTTTCAGGAAGTCAGCATTAAAATATCAGGAGGTTGTGCAATATCAATATTAAAAGTTACAAATCACGATTAAACAGTGAGTTAGTGTGATTAAAATGTTTTCAAGAACAACTATTAAACTTTATGAAAAAAACAATTAAAATTATTGACAATAATAGTGTTTTTATTTTTTTTTAATATATATTTTAGATGGTGAGTATGTATAAGTGATAAAATAAAGCAATAGATCTCATGAACTTTACAGTGACTTTAGAATAGTTAAAAGAGTTGCATATACTGTAGTACATCGATTTGTCACTATTGAAAAATGTATTGTTTGTAGAGATATGAACTGAATTTATTCACAGACACAGGCCAATGTGTCACTGTGAATGCTTATTACCACTAGAGGGAGTAGTGAGTCAATCTGCTGGTCTCCTATAGCGATGAAAACTAACGCCAAGGCCAGCTGAGAATGAGAACCAGTAAGAAACAATTTTCCAAGTTAAAGAAAGTGGAAGTGTCAAATAGACGCATTGTTGTCCATAAATCATTTACACGGTGTTCATAGCATTTTTTACAGCATTTGTGGTTAGGAAGATGGATGGATGGATGGATGGATGGATGGATGGATGCTATCACTGGAACTCTATAGTATAAGAATCACATTTGAAGCTGAAATCACAGCTATTCTTCTACACAGGTACGTTTTATTATGAAGGTTAAAGTTATTACGTGATATCGTCTTTTCTAAGTTCATCATTTATAGATCCATGGTTCAGACACTTCTGACCTTGTTGGAAGATTCTATACAGTGCAGAATGTTCTTCTTTAGTGCAACTATTTTCAACAAAGGATTTATGAAAAAAATAGAATAGATTTGTGGTTTTACTGTAGCTGTTTTCTGTCTAAAAACAGTGCAACGCCAAAAGAGCTATAATGTAAACTTGATAAGATGGCATTCGTAGATGCCATTTTGACTGGCTGACTTTTTATATAAGGTAGAAAACTTACACATCTCTGACTAAATAAAGTGTGAGTCTCATTCTGTGAGGACGTAGCATTAATTCACTGGTGGTTTTGGTAGCTATGGGTACATTCTGGTATGTGACGTGACGTTGTTCTGCTGCTGATAGTTAGACATTAATACATGTATTACCCTTTTAGCCAGCTTGTTTGATTTAAAGTACGCCTGGCAAATTTCGTAAAATACAGAACAACAAAATAAGCAAATATTCATTTGGACACTAGCAAATGTTCTTAAACAATGTTTAGCATAGTGTTTCTCAAACAACATACAGACATTGGAACTCAAAGATATGTTGGAAAACATACTGCACTGGGGCGATTATACTATTTCGTCACACATATCTGTTGGTACCGAGTGGTTTGACTCCAGGAAAGTGTTTTTTGTTTTTTTTTTAATTAAATATATCACTCCAGGATCGTATTCTGTTACACTTTTGACAACATGTACATATGCATTAATTATCATTTGAATCTCAGCCAGCTACATAGACTTTTTGTACAGTTTTTGGCAATATAAAACAATGCTAGCTTCATATCTTGACATTTACAGCTCTTCAGTTTCTCTGTCATTTGTTTTATCTTACTCTTCTGTCATGTTCATCTCTGTCTTGAAATCTGACATTTTAAAGCAAATTGTTTTTCACAGTAGTACTGATATACAGTGGATAAATCATAATATATGACAATAAAGAACCAGAGAGATAAACTTTGAGTTTTTGGGGGTTTTTTTATATTCATTCAAGTAGAGTTGAAATATATACATATGTAGTTTTACTGCAACATTTATTAAGTTACAAAAATTGCTAAACACCATAGAAGAAACTGTCCTGTCCTTCTACATTTTGCTGATTACAAATCTTTTTCTGAGGTTGTGTCATTATTTGTCCCTTTGGCTTTGTGTTTTGTTTTATTTTGGGTTTTTTTCATATGTATGTGTTTACCATGTAATGTTTTTCAGTGTGGATTTGCCCATTGTGCATCTGTGAATAAGCTGTTCCATTTGTGTTTATTAGTAACTGGACTAATTTACTGATTAGTTACAACCACTAACAGACAGCAATCACCTCACAACAGACTTGTACCGCAAAGAGGAAACCATCAGTGTAACGCCATTGGGTGGAATAATCCACAGCCCACGCTACCCCAACGCTTATCCTCGCTGCCTGCTGTTGTCATGGAAACTGCTGTCTCCGCCAGGAACTCGCATACACCTGGAGTTTGACAGACACTTCAACTTGGAGGAGGGTGAAAATGGAGTTTGCAGGTAAAATATGAGATACACCAAGACAGAAAGTAGATGCTGTGAAAAGTGATAAGAGTGGAAAAGGTAAATGTAAAAAGAAAATAAGGGAATGATAAAGAAGGATAGCAGTAAACTGAGAAGAAAGCATTGATGAATTACATACTGCTGTAAAGGAGAAAAGTCAGATGAAAGTAAGAGTGATTAAAGAACCAGGGAGAGTTGGAGAAGGAATGATTAAGGGGACAGTTGAGAGCGACAGAGGGAAAGAAAAGTTTATTGAGTAAAAGTCTGAAGCTGAAAAGACAACTAATAGTAAAAAAAAAAACATATATACTGCATATATAAAGCAAAAAAAAATTATGCACATTAATTCACCAATAAACTATGATTAAAAAGGGGTGAGGGAAAAGAATATAAAAAGGCGAGGGAGGAATCACTCTAAGGGAGATGGATAGTTGAAGTTTGCTTTCTTGGCAAGAAGCATGAGAAGTTTGTCCTTGAGGGTTGAGGGGAGAAAATAGACTTTTTAATCCCCATATGCAACTCAGCCGTCTTTGTAAGCACTTTACTGAGAAGACAAGGGAAAGCAGCAGGGGGGGAGGGGGGTGATTTAGAAAGGTATGAGCAGGGAGAGAGAAACTTTGCCCAGTTTCTCAAATCTTGTTTGTCACATTGGCTCTTGTATGCATTTGTGTATTGGGGGTGTGTGTGTTTGCTTGATGGATGGACTCCCTAATTGACTCGAGCATTGATTGAATGGAAGGTCAAAGTTATTCAAAAACTTTTCCCACAAAAGAGTTGTGGTCAAAACTTTGTAAACTTGTTATAATTAGGGCTGATTGCAGGTTTATGCTAGGGTGCAATAGAAGTCATAGAATGATACTGTACTTACATAAATATAGGCTACAGTAAGGAAAACGTCAAACAAATTAGGACTTATTTTTGTCTGATTTATTGTTTCTATTATTATTTTTGTTGTTCAATTATTAGTAACTGTACTCAGGACATTCATGTTGAGCTGCTGAGATGCATGATTCCCACCAAGGGGCAACAATTGCAGCTTATAATTGAAGCCGCTGCAAAAGTGCCAATAATACCTTGACAGTCACCACATGCTTGATACAAAAAGACCTGGCTCTAATAAATAGTGATTTACTCCAGGAGTCATTTCACTCTCATTCATTTAATTTGGATCCTTTTCTTGGAACTTCAAATGAAGCTGTGGTTAAGACGTTACATTAACAAGGCATTTGAGGATTTTGTAAACATTTGTGTTCTAAGTGTACTGGTTTAGTATTACCTCTGTTGCTCCTTTCCAGTTACACCTTTTCAATCAGATATGGTCCCTTTTGGCTCCAGAAAGCCAAGATGATGGAAATCCAAGGCTTCAAACAAGTTGTCAAGAAATAAATGGGAGGCATAAACATCTTTCTACAGTTCTTGGTTTCTGCAGTGCATTAATGAATACAATAAATTATCTAGTTTCCGTCAGCACACCGGTAGGACTTACATCACAACAAACATTAAGTGTCACACCAGTGAAAAACTCTTTGTGAGGTCAAACCACTGATGACCACAGTGACCGTCTGACCTACAGTATAAACATAAACCCATTAATACAGTCTGGGACAGATGTTTTGGCAGTGACACAAATGAACTCTTTGCATTAATAAATGTATCTATCAATACAAGTCTTAGAAACTAATAAAATGTTTTTAATTGTTCTTTAATGAACCTCAGATGTGTGAAAATTTGAGAAATGAGAAATTTGAGAAATTAAAGCAAAAAGTGAAATTTGTATTGCTGCCAGAATTTTTGACCCCAACAGTAGTGGTTAGTTAGACATAGTTAGACTCATATTTGGTTCCTACAGACTGAGATCTGAAAAGGAACAGGAATACTGCATTAGTTAAAAGAGGACGAGAAAGACACTCGCCTGAAAAATGATATTCACTGTATTTGGAAATATATATTGTAAAGAAATCAAATTCTAATTGGTTGAAAGTGTCTATGAATTGTGATACAGTGATGGTGTTATAATCTGTGATGGACATACTATATGGACAGAAGTATTGGGACAGAAAAGATCACACCTACAACGTATCATCACAATGTCAGCTGCTGCCACTAACTATCTGTAAAAATGTATCTTTTAAGTACAGTCATCGATTCATATTCTGATCTACTGGAGTCTGTCCCAACTACCAACGCGTGAAGGCGGAGTACAACCTGGATGTGTCTCCAGTTCTTCGTAGAGCTGACATATACAGACGAACAACCATTCACTCTTACATTCACACCTATGGATGATGTAGACTGACAAGTTAACCTACTAGTGCATGTCATTGTGCAGTTAGAGGAGGTTGGAGTAACTGTAGAAAACCCACGCAGACACCTAGGGAACATCCCAGCACCGACCGGCTGTGAGACGACAGTGTTAACTACTGGATCAGCTTTTTTTTTTTTTTAATTTAAAGGCTGTTTTTTTTTTCCTTTTGACAAAGAGCTAAAGAAACCAGACAGTTAGTGGCTTAAAATGATTATTTGTGGTCAAAAACTGACAAATGCTTCAGAAATCTCAACATTTCATAATGAGAAAATGATGAATTATAATGATGGAACCCTAAAGATAAAATACATGTATTGTTCATATTGTTGTTTAAAGCGATGACTTGTAGCCCCATATAAAATTACATGATATCAACTGTCATCCTTGTTTTGTAGCCCAATCCCCAGTTGTCAATGAAGAACCTGAATTCAATACATTCCAATACTTTTGTTCTTATACTGTAAGTTTATCCAGATTGATGTGATATGTGAAATGAATCATCATCCAAATTAAAGAATGACATATAAAGTATCACAGTCCCTCATAGAGCAGTTAGCATGTACTGTATGTCCGTCATGGGTTCGATCTTGTCCACACATGCTGCTGACTGACTACTCCACTCCTCTGCCATCAATGAGCAAAGTCAACGAAACTAAGCAGCAGCAAGTACCACTCTGTGATTTTTACGGGGGCTAGGGGATAGGTCATAATCTGATGGCTCTTGTCTGTAATGTTCTTTCTTCTATTCATGAGAACAGACTCATCAACTGATTTTCTTGTCTTTGGAATCTCCTTTTTGTATCCATCACCCCAGGTATGACTTTATTGAAGTGGAGGACCAATCAGAGACCTCAACTATAATTTGGGGTCGCTGGTGTGGGGAGAGAGCACCGCCCACCGTCATCTCCAAAACCAATGCACTCAAAGTCACCTTCAAGTCTGATGACTACTTTGTTGCAAAGCCTGGATTCAAGATCTACTACACCATGATGGTGAGACACATGCACAAATGATGAATCACGAGCCGTTATTTAGGACATAGCTTTAGGTTTTCATTATTTTTCTTATCACAACGGGTTCAGC
Organism: Sphaeramia orbicularis; assembly: GCF_902148855.1. Classification (NCBI taxonomy): domain Eukaryota; kingdom Metazoa; phylum Chordata; class Actinopteri; order Kurtiformes; family Apogonidae; genus Sphaeramia; species Sphaeramia orbicularis. The sequence continues at coordinate 22,357,360 of NC_043969.1, read as the reverse complement.
CCGAGTACCACAGCTACGCTTTAGGTAAAACGCTACTTTTACTCTCTTAGCACAATAAAGGAGATAGATGGGATGATAGAGAGGGCAATGGATACACAGATGGAATAAGAGGAAGGGGAAAAGGGAGGATCCACTAATACTGTCAGTAAAATGCCAAAATGTATTAGGCAACAGTGTTTTTCTCACATGTCCACTTGACAGTAAAGGAGAGACAGAGGAATATGGGAAGGAAGGCAGGAGGGAGGAAGCATGAGAGAGTATTCTTTTAAAGGCTGTCAAAGGAACAGATAAGAAGATTAGCTTTGTCATTCTGTCAGGAGGAGGGAAGAAGAAAGGAGAGGGACTCTGATTTGAAGATGTTCTCCCACCCTGTAATCAGAGGGGAAAGGGGAAGAGAAAGAGCAGCACAGAAACAGAGAGGCATTTAAAGATGTTCCATGACTTCCCCTTTTATGAGAGCTGAGGAGAGAGGAAAGAAGACGAAAAAAAAAAAAAAAAAAAAAAGACGCAGCATCACAGATGGATTTGAACTGGTGGCATCGCTTATTATCTGAAAAAATAAATAATATAGGGGCAGAAAAATGGCACGAGCACAGATGGAGTAAAGGGCAAGACAGACAGATAGCAGGAGTGTAAGGGTGGGAAAGAAATGCTGTATTCGCTGGTGATCTCTTCCTTTCATGCAGTTAATTAAATAGGGAATTCAATTACCCTTGTATTTGTCATACTTGTTTTATCATGTCCACATGCAGTGGTGGAGGACCAGCAGATTTCGATATGTTGAAGTTGGCAACAAAAATGTTCAGATTTTATGTTTTTTTAGTAAAATTGCATTTAATGGAGATTAGGAATCTCACTGTTGGGATCAGAGGAGCCCAAGAGCAGCAAAACCAACAGTGGTGGTAACAAAGTAAAAATACATCTGAGTCATACTTAAGTACAGTGCTTGACTAAATGTACTTAATTACTTTTCATCACTGCATGAAACCACAAACAACTTCCTTATCTCTATTTCTCAGATGCTCTCTGTCTCCTCATTTCTCTTCATATCTCCTCTGGTCAAATAATCACCTCTCTGTACATTTACAACAGAATCCAACTCTTAGCTTTATCATCTTATTTCATCAGTTTTACCCATTTTTCAAAGTGCTATGTAGGTTTTTGTCTGGCACACAGACACAGATGCACACAGCGCTTCCCTTCAGCTAGACTGGAGCTGTGTGTGTGGCTTAATTTAGCAGGTCTAATTTGTTCTCTCCAGACCTGTCGAACTGATAAGAGGAAGGAGGAGAGGAGGCAGTGAGAGCGAAAAGAGGAGAGAGACGGAGAAAGGCAGAGGGAGAATGAGAAGAAGGAGAGAACAGGTGTCTGAGATCGTATCAGCATGTCAGCTAATGACTAAAACAACCTTAACTGAGAGAGGCAGAGAGAGACAGGCAGCTGTGAGGTAGTAAGAGATTTGCACTGGACTGGGTTGGACTAGATAAAAGAAAGTCCATGAAGGAAAGTAAAGCAGCATCCCTTTGAGAGAGAAAAGGCAAATCGAGGTCAAACAGGCATATAGGGAAAATATAGGGAAGAAAAACCTAAACAAACTGCATCCTCACCATTCGTCATTAACCTATAAAGACCCAAACATCCATCACCAAGAAAAAAGCATTTACTGTTTAATACCCGTTGAAGCACTAATCCAATCAATACATGTAAATAATTGTTGTAAAGTACAGTTTGTCGTCTTTTCATGGTCATCAGATATGACCCATTTGGACGTTTAGAGGCTCTGTAGTGAACATGAAAACACTGTCATCTTCTACAACACTGATTCACCAGTAAAACCCATGGAGTTGGATCAATAACAGTGGATGGAAATGCTTGGTTTACGTTCAGCTATTGAAATATTTTGCTGAAAAAGTCACTTTTGCTTCAGGTTTCTCTGTTTCTGATATAATAACCGTTAACTTTAATCTGAGCTTTAATGAACATCTACATGATCAGTAACTTAAATGCAGGAAAATACCTGATTTCACTCATTCAGTCATTCATTATCTGAACCCGCTTTATCCTCACTAGAGTCACGGGGGTCGCTGGAGCCTATCCCAGCTACTTATGGGCGAAGGCAGGGTACACCCTGAACATGTTGCCAGTTCATCACAGGGCTGACATATAGAGACAAAAAAATCACTCTCGCATTCACTCCTATGGGCAATTTAGATTAACAGATTAACCTATCAATGCATGTCTTTGGATGATGGGAGAAAGCCAAAGTACCTGGAGAGAACCCACGCAGACACGGGGAGAACATACAAACTCCACACAGAAATGTCCCACCCCCATTGACTGGTGTAATACCTGATGTATCCTGATAAAACGCAAAATACAGAGGATAATAGTAAAATTTAATTTGGGAACTGACACAAAAATAGCGCTGGGCCTTAATGGGTTAATTGTTGCCTGTTTGTTTACATCTACCCATTTTTTATACACATCTTCATAACCAGTGTCCTGGTAGCTTCTTATTCTTTGTATTCATTACATCACTGCTTTGTTAGTATTTAATTCCTCGTTTACACTATGCCACTAAATGCAACTTGGAATAGGTAACTGTCTGATTGCAATAAATCTAAGAATAACTGCATTTGAAACACATTACAAATCTGACTGCTCAGATCTTCTTACCTTTAATAGGTCTTTAGAGACACAATTCAACCAGTTGGAAATAGGCCTGGGCAGTAAAAAAAATCAAATATTCAATAGTTTCACTTAAATGCATCAATAATGGAACATGCTATGAGTGACAACCAGCCAGTTACTTAACAGGTGTGTTGTTGGGTTGCATCATCGCTACGCTGGTGAAATATCAGCCAGTGAAACATGAGTGGCAGCGTTTATGGCATTTATAAGACACACAGCTCTGCTATATGATATCTTCACTGGAAAATATCTGCTAGACCGTGGAAGTTATAGTAAAACCAGCTGTGGTTGTCATGATTTATAGTGTAGAAAGCAGTTAAATTCAGTGTAAGGTGGTTAACCAAACAACATTTTTCCTTCATGAACAAACGTGGCTCATACGATGTGTCTTTGTGTCTTTATCCTTTATTAAAAAATCATACAGTTGGGTTTACTGATTTCCATAGGCATATATTGGATGATTGCCGTGTAATTTCTGATCAACTCAGCTGTTGAGTCATCAGTCATAACACACCATATCACTGCAAATCACTGCAGGGATTTACTGCATGGAAAGCTTAAAGGCCGTTATCAATCGGATAATTATCTATTGCTCATGTGTCATAACACAAATCTGACAAATTGTGCACACAAGGTCAGGGCAATCCATTCCTTCTTGTCCACATTCCAAGGTAAAAATACATCTGATAACCCATTAACCTCTTTTATAACAGCTCATCCATTCATTATCCAGCCTTATCATTTAACATGTTAGATAAGAATAACCTAAAACTACCAGACCATCATCTGCAGGCAATGATCTACATAAGGCTTACTCATTATTTCCCCCCCAAAATATAATTTCTTTGATCCTTTCCAAATCTTGTTTTCAGTGGGTGTGATTCTGCAATGCAGCCTCACATGAACGCATGCACAAAATAAACTTTTGAGGAGCTGCGCTGCTATGAAGGAACCACAGATCAGCCTGTTTGTGAACTTGAGAAGCCTAAAACAATTCAAAACTCCCTCATTACAGTAACTATTTGGTCCATCTTTGATCAAATATTGTTGTTATTGTTTGACATCCTAGAGGTGATCTAAGTTAGTTACCAGAATCTCCCTCGGAGTCATCCTACATATGTTTTCCATGCAGACCTGGCTTTAGGATAATTCTTGTAAAATGACCCACTGATGAAACCAAAAACACATGTTAATGTCTTAAGTGAAGGTATTAGTGCAAAGCAAAATCTTAGATGTATGTAGAATAAGTTTACGCCACCATTTCCCAACTGTGTTTTGTGAACCAAAACAAAGTGTTTTCTGTGTTAAAGCATTTACGTAATAGTAGTGCAGATTAAGACCAGATGTTACACACTGCATGACTAGAAGGCGATATTTTCTAACAGCATAAATGTGACTTATCTACTACCTTACATGTCCTCAGGCTGAAAGTACTGTAACTGGTCATGCGGGCTAAAAGTCGACAAGGAAATTTTCTCACCTTCCTCACCATCTACCACACATTCGGTCTTCAGCTGCCCCAGTGTCCAGCAGTACAAAATAGAGGTTGTAAAGGGCAGCTCCCTGGTGTCCCCTCCACTAGACTGCCACAGTAAATAAGAATGGGTTCCCTCTACACCACTGAATGTGGCAACACAGGCTTCTGTACCAAATATTACTATATATCTCCCAGAAATTACTAATCAAAAACAATATTGCAATGATGTTACATTATTACTCTGTATTGTGTTGAATACATCTTATTCACACTACTTTACAGCTGTGAGGATTCAGAAATTTCATGAATAAAGAAAGTTGAGGGAAGTGTTTTTTGTTAATATGCAAACATATGTGTCACACCAATCAATGCGTCATTTCATTCTGCGTTCCAATTCACCAGAGGTAGATGTAGGTCGTTGCAGCGGTTGCACGGTAAGGTGGTCCATATAAATTTCTGACATTTTGAGAATTTTTTCCCAGGCTATATTTGATCACAAGACCATGGAAACGGATGTCTATGAAGTGCGAAATAGAGCCGGTGTTTTCTATTCTTTCCTCTGGGACAGCCCAGAATCACACTATGTATTTGTGGGAAATGGTTTTGTAGACTGAAGAACACTCTTTGAAACCTAACCAAAAGATGTTCATGTCATTTCACTGATATCTTGAGGGTTTTTATTTGTATTTTCTGCTGATTCTGTATTAAGTGTTACTAGCACATTGACCCATGGGGGTCCACAGATTCTAGATGTGGTAGTTTTTATGCTGTTGTGCATTTGTGCATGTTGTACTGCATTTGTCCAGCAGTCACCGCCAAAGTGTTCTGGTGATAGTAACGTGATTGTAAGGCTATTGTATCCCAAAATTACTAATATCTCCCAAAATATTGGTCCTATCAACGTGTCGTTTTCACTAGTCTCTTCCTTGACCATAAATACATAAGTATGACAAACTGCAGCAGCCAGCTGTTTCTGGATTTTGTGTGAATCCCCGGACACACACACATGAAAGTCCTGGCTTTTATAAAATAGATGACATGAGATATGTGAGATATGACAAAAAATATATAATGGACTTAGTGTTATAGTTAATTAATGAAAAATACCCAAATGAAGTAAGATATTCTTTATTGTCAGTATACAGTACATGCACCATGCACTGAAATTTAACTTCTGCTTTTAACCCATCACTAGAACATGCAGGAAAACACCACACACTGCAGACTAGAAGCAGCAGGCTTGCCATATCAGGCACCCGGGAAGCAAATGGGGGGTTAAGTGCCTTGCTCAACGGCACATCAGCCAATAACTTTTTCTGCTAGTCCGTAGAATCAAACCAGCAACCCTTTGGTGACAAGCCGACTCCAGCCCTCTCTAGCCTCTGAAGTGATGCGTAAGAGCCAGTTCAGGCTGGCTCCACTGCTACATCCATACTGCTATAGCCCCTCTCCGTATTTACCCCGCCCACCAATTATGTAGCTAACTATGCTGCTTCTTAGGACTGTTGCCCTCGGTACCAGGTGCAGCCACAGTTCCATCAGTGTTGCAATGGTAATGCCATGTGATGCTTGTAGTAGTGACATTCTATACATCCATATAAACAGAAGAACATCAGCAAAAAGCTCAGTGAAGCCAATTTTCAGACAACAGAACTCAAGTTAAATAGCCAGCACTTAAATGGACAAATATCAAAAACAAGGTAAGATTCCAAGACCAGCGTATGTCATGGATAATTTCATAAAACAAAAGACTAATGTGACAAACTTTGCACCACTAAGCTAATACTAAGCAAGTCCAATTGTACAAGCATTATTTTTCTACAACTAAAACTCACTGAATGAGCCAAAGAAGTGCAAAAATCTAATATGAAATGATGATTATAACTTTTGTCTGAATTTGTTTTGTTTTCTGATCATGACTTGCTTTGATATAAATGCAGCCTCTGGTATCAGTTGCACCACTGTTTTGTTTCTGACTAAAACATATGGCCCAGGGGTTCATGGGTTCAACTGCAAGACTTTCCAAGCATCAATGCCAGCTCTTTAAACCCCCTCCACCACCCCAGCATCTACCTGTAGGCTCTGGGAGGAAGTTATTTATTCATCACTCCCCTGTACATATATGTAAAACATCTGTGGGGAGTGATGATCCTGGAGCCTAGACATCACACTCTAAATGTGTCTTGGTACTACAATTAATAATATAAAATAAATTTACTGACTGAACTGTTTTTCTAACTTTTAAGGTTCACTTTTATGCAAAAGGAATATTTTAGTCCACTTCCTTCAGGGTTTGGTGCAGCTTTTTTTCTACAGCAACACTAGACTAATTGCAGGATTGTATCAAGTAGATTTCCCTTTCAGCAAGAAATCAAAGTTAAATTATTAACCAATCCATCTGCTAAAATTGAAGCAACCTGAATATGGGTGACTGTAAATAATTACACAAGATAATCTGGAAACCATGGCAACATGTAGGTGAATCTGCACTAAGGCTGAGTTACATATAAGGAAGTATAAACCTGCAACATGGTTTCCCTCTGCCTCTACCACATAATCACAATCAGAACAAGTGGTACCAGGCAAAACAAACCTTGCCTCTTGCATGTATTGTAGCTTATTTTGGTGTTGATCCAGCTGATGTCATCATATCTATGCATGTGCTGATGTCAGCATATTAATTGCTTCTATATATGTGCCAAATTTGAAGTAAATTAAAACAAAATTGATGTACGTATAGACATTTGAAATTCCACCCATTATAAGTAAATGGGAGAACAAAAAAGATTTTAAAAGTTCATCAAAAAATTTTAACTTTGACCTACTTTTCCCAAAATGTAACAACATCTATTCTGGGTCACTGGCAATCTATAAACCCAATTTGGTATGAATTCAACCAATAGCTTTGTTGTTACAGACATTTGAAATTTTGTCCATTATAAGTAAATGGGGAAAAAAATGCTTAAAAAAAAATCATAAAAAATTTTAACTTTGACCTACTGTTCCCAAAATGTAATCAGATCTATTCTGGGTCACTGACAATCCATAAACCCAATCTGGTATTAACTGAAGCAATAGTTTTGCTGCTAGAGTGTTAAACAAACAAACAAAGAAGCAAACTGAACCAAAAACAATACCCCTTGCCTCTTCTTTGGGGGGCGGGGTAATAATTTATTAATGGCCACAACATAACAAGGTGGTGGAATTTGCTTTCAGTACAGCATGTTACAGATCACATCAAAAAAAGACACATACAGCCAACTCGGACAACAGATAAGGACAAATATACTATACATTGAGACGTAGCCAAGTGCAGGTTGTTTCAGTTCATGGTCTGATTCCATTTCCTTATGTTAGAGGGAACGAAACTGTTGTTTAGTCTTTGAGATCTGGTGGGCAAGGGCCTAATTTACAGACTAAAGAATAAACATGCAATAAGTTACATAATCAGGAGGTTTCACACCAAAAAAGTGTATAAGTATCATGACTTTACAGCTAATGAGGTGAAAGGGAGTCGACTGGGTGGTAGTTGTTACACTCCTTGTACTCGTACGTTTCAGGTCCATGTCTGCACATCAGATCCCTGCCTCTTAAACTTTTTTCCATCTGTACTAAGTGCCCAAGATGTGCCTGATATAAAGCATTTAACCTTAAAAGGAAATGACACAAGGAATCTGTAAACATGTATTCACTCGTACACCGACACACACACACAGACACACACCCTAACAGGAAACCTTCTGACCTCATTCACAGCTGGCTTGGGTGTGTGTGAGTGTGTTTATCCAAGGGCCACATGCAAGAGACTATTAAACAAAAACCTTTGCACACCAACAGGCTTTGATGTCAAATCTATTACATTCACAGACACACACACAGACAAAGTGAGGGCACTGTGTCTTTGAAGTGTAGTTGAGACAGATTTACTGTTCCACATTGACCGGAGATGGTATTTAAGACTCTTGAAGGAGAGGGATTCGATAGCCTGTGAGATTTTATGCGTGTGTGGAAAGAGGGTGATACTGGAGAGACAGTGTGTGAAAGACAGAAGCAAAGACAGACGGAAGAAAACGGAAGAAAAAAGGGGAAGAATCCAGTACATGTGTGCCAGATATGTCATTCTGATGTGTGTTTATCACCTCAACATGCCTTGACCAGAGTCTGAGTCCTTGTTCTTTCTTTCTTACACACATACAAGGCATGCAGCAACCAGCCTTATTTAACCCATAAAGGCCCAGAGCTACTTTTGTGTCAGTTCCCAAATGACATTTTTTCTATAGCTAACCTTTCCTAAGTGATTTATCACTATTTATTTGAATAATATCTTCTGCATTTTATCAGGATAAATCTGGTATTTTCCTGTATTTAATTTACTGATCATGTAGATGTTCATAAAAACTCAGATTACAGTTGAGGATTATTATATCAAAAACAGAGAAAACTGAAGAAAATGGAACTTTTTCAGTAAAATATATCATTAACTGAACATAAACCAAGCATTTCCATCCACTGTCATTTGTCAGACTCCAAGGGTTTTACTGCTGAATCAATGTTGTAGAAGATGCTGATGTTCCCACATTCACTACGGAGCCTCTGAACGTTCAAATGGGTCATATCTGATGACCATGAAAAGATGACGAACTGCATTTTACACCAATTATTTACATGTATTGATAGGATTAGTGGAATAACAGGTATTAAATGGTTTAGATCAGTAGATGCTTTTGGTGTGTGGTAGATGTTTGGATCTTTATGGGTTAAGACTTTGCTGGCATACTATCAGTAACACAAGCAAACACTCCTCTAGTTGTTTTGAAAGGCTGTCATATAAGTTGAAATAATAGGGTCAGATGAGTGATCAGCGAAAGTGTTCATGTAACCTGTCCAGACTAGTCTGATGACCGGGATTTCTCCCTATTTTTTTTTTTTTTTAACATGTGGCTTTATTTGCATTGCTTTAACTTTAATTCATTTCTATTCTTGCTTAATGGTTCCTTGTCCATTACATGGCAGTCTGACAGATTAAATTGTCTCTGCTTTCACAGCATGACCCTCCTCATTCTCAATCTAAAACCAACTGGGAGCCTGTCACTCTGTCTTCGCCGCACGAGTTGGTGAGTCATGTAAACACACAACAAACAGTTAGAGATAATCCAAAAACTGAAACTGAACAGGTATGTTTAACCCATGTAACAACCCAAAGGTGACCTAAAGCCAAATACTATCTTAATTATGAGATGGTCATGTGAATGTAACTTACTATTACAGTTTCTGTCTGACAGGGAAAAAATATTATTATCAATTATCATAAAATGAAGTTGTAAAAGACAGATTTGGCAGATGAGCGGTCTGTCATACAGACCTGTATGTTGAAACCCAATGCAATTTAACCTGAGATCTTAAAGGGCCCAAAACACACACACACACACACACAAAAAGACATGACGAGAGTGTAAAAGTAATATTGCACAAATAATAAATCCTCCTAATACTTAGATCAACCACATTTGTCACATTCAATAAAAACATAAAATAGGAGGACTTTTATTTTGGAAAAACCACAGTAATATTGTAATGTTAGAGGTATTTCCTGAAATACTAGCGTGGCAAAAAAAAGTACGTTACCAGGGCTTTTTTTTTTTAAAAGGTTTGTATTAAAAGCATGCCTTTATTTCTAATGTATTCTGTTTAATTAGAACTGATTCTACTCAGTCCACTCCTATTGTGATTTTAAAAGTACCGTATAGTGATGCTTACTGACAAATACAAGTTACCTATTTCAAAATAAAAGCCTTCTAGCATTTCAGTGGATAGAAACTATTCATTACTTAACAGAGCCTTGATTGTGTAAACATTGTCTTCCTGTAACACTTGTAAGTTTCTACGAGTTTCATTGAAAGTGTGTGAAACACCCACCTGCAGTGACTGAAATCAGACAACAGTACTTTAGATGAGTGAGCAACAAAGTGCTGGATTATATCATTAAATGGACTAAATTACACTTGCACTTTAGGGCTGTTATTTTATGTTATATGAAAATAATTATTTGAATGTGATACCTAATATTTGACAGCATAGGCATATTATATTATATTACCCAGTGGCTTAATCTGTTGTCCTTTTCATAAATTAATCTCCACTATAGATTGAAGGCATAATACACACAATGACTTTGGACATAGGATATAAATCTATATTCAGCGGTTGTGCACCTCAGAAAAAGAAATGAAAATGAATGAAAAAAATGCTGACTTGACCGTGTAAAAGGTAACTACACTGCATCAGATGGTATGATGGGATTCTTCACACACCGCCTTCCTTCTTTCCACTGACATAACACCAAACACAAGTGATTTCTGAAGCACATATAGTAACAGTGGTGACACTTTTAATTATGACATCTGGTCCATGAGCTAATGCACACCCACACAGTGCACATTCATGCATGTATGTACTGTATATTATTCATGAAGCTTGAGCTGTAAAATGACATGCTTCCTTAATCTAATGTTTTTATAAGTGTATGTAATCAGTATAATGGGTGTGTCATTGTAAGATCCGTGGGTTCAGTGGTTCAGTGACATTTGTGATGATAAAATCAGCCTGTATGGCAGATTTTCTGCATGAACTGATGATGGCTGTGTGTGGGCACATGCTTTTGTCCCCTATATGTTGAAATCACTGTCAAAATGCATCTGCTTTGAGTTGTTTACTGTCACTTTAATCAATCAGTCTGAGAAACTACAGGGTATTTTCCAAAGTAATCACAATATCATCTACCGTGTTCAAGAACAGCAGAATATCATCATATATTGGGTAGAACTTAGACAAACTCTGTAGATGATTAATTGTTGTCTGTGTACTGTTTCCTCAAGTATAAGATTTACATTTGTAAATGCATGCAGTGACTACATTATAATGTGAAGAATTATTACATTTCAGCAACATAAGTTGCTCTGATAATATCAGAATAACAGGGATAATACCTTTTTAAACATGAAAATATCCCAAAGATCCCACTACTTCTGATTTTCATGGTCTCACATAAAGCTGTAGGGACTGAAATCAGGAGAATAAATGCCAAAGCCTTTCTTCTGCAGTTCTCTCCTCTGGTTTCAAATCAAAAGACTAAACACAAATATAGATGCCCTGACATCACTTCTGACTGTTCTGAAAAAGTAAAGCTACTTTTTCAAGCTTCTGCATTGAAGTATTTATTCATGTACTTAACCTCCTATCTGTCTGGAAACATCTGTGAACAGCCAAAATCTGGGCATCACAGAAGAGATGTTCTACAGCCTGAAAACATAGGAAAGCAGTGTTTGCACAAGTCTCACTTCCTCTCACACTGTTTGAATTATGGAATATTTGCTCAATAATGCTAAAAAACTAATTCTGAACTGTAGCATTAATGAAAATGTTTGTTAACCTGGATGAGAGTTGATCTGTTTTGGACTTGGTAAAGTGTCTATGAAATTCACTGTTTGTTGTCACTAATGCAGCAGTGACCGGTCACAGTATTTACTACCTGCGCTGCAGCACTGGTCATGACCTGTTACACAACACTGTCCAACAATGCGATGCTGTAGACGGTGCAGTCCTTTATATACAGCCAAGTACTTGGACAGTCGTGACAGACAAACAATGCCATTTTGCCTGTGTACACACAACAGTAAATTGGAAATGAAGAAATAAAGATGTAATTGAAATATCACATTAACTGTTTAGTAACTGTAGCCATTTTAAATGTAGTTTATTCATCCTGAGAAACCACAGATCATAACACTGCCCCCAACCGGCTCATACTCTAGGCACTAAGCATGATGGGTAATCATTTCATAAACCTCTCCTCTGACTCCGATGTGATCATCACACTGGATCTGGACTCATCAGACCACATAACCTTTTTTTATTGAAACACAGTCCAATCTTTGTACACCAAGACAGATCTAAGCCTTTGTTTCCAATTACCTTCACCCTCAAGTGGTTTTATTAAGGATCTGCTGCTGTTAAGTCCCAGTCTCTTGAGTTCTCTTCACATTGTGCATGTGGAAATACTGTGAAAATACTGCTGATTTGCTATGCATTCATTTCACCAAGACTGAAGTGATCACCAGCCAATTTTCTTCTCTCTTTTAGGAAATAAAAAAAAAAATACAGGGTGGGGAAGCAAAATTTACAATATTTTGAGGCAGGGATTGAAAGACAGTGTATGACCAATTAGTTTATTGAAAGTCATGAGAATTTATTTGCCACAAGAAAATTGACATAAGAGAAAATGTTTTTATTCTATGTGTCCTCCTTCTTTCTCAATAACTGCCTTCACACGCTTCCTGAAACTTGCGCAAGTGTTCCTCAAATATTCGGGTGACAACTTCTCCCATTCTTCTTTAATAGTATCTTCCAGACTTTCTGGTAATAGTTTTGCTCATAGTCATTCTCTTCTTTACATTATAAACAGTCTTTATGGACACTCCAACTATTTTTGAAATCTCCTTTGGTGTGACGAGTGCATTCAGCAAATCACACACTCTTTGACGTTTGCTTTCCTGATTACTCATATGGGCAAAAGTTTCTGAAAAGGTATGGATAATAGTGTTAGATATGATTATGACATCAATATATGTTTGGTTTCAAAACAATTGACGTAGTGCCTGCTGAGAAAAAACAACTAAATGTTCATTGTAAATTTTGCTTCCCCACCCTGTAAATAAGTAAATAAAAATAAATAAATAAATAAATAAAAAAATAATAATAATAATAATAGTAATAATAATAATAATAATAATAATAATAATAATAATCAGTCTGAAAACTATGAGAGAGTTCTTGTGTAACAGCACATACACACTACAAATACCCAAGGCTACTTATGTTGAAGAGAGTTAAATATTAACCCTGTAAAGCCTGAACCATTAAATCATTGACAGAAAATTCCAGTTCTATGAAACTGGAGCCTTTATTGGACCTTCTTAACAACCAAAAAAAAATTTTTTTTCAAATATCAAAGTATGAGTTTCAATTTTGTATCATATCACAAACAAAAACATAATATAACACAAACATGTCTAACAAATTGGTAATTCCTTTTCAAAATTGGCAAAGTTCTCCTTCCTTCCTCATTAATGACAATCTTGTAGTATCACTGGAAAGGCCTCTGGTGAACGAATTCCTACCCCCTTGTGGATTGTCCATGTATTGCATGTATCTAATTTTATACATCAGGTTTTAAAAAAAAAAAAAAAATCACACTGATAATGTAGCGGGCTTCAAAACTCATGTATCAAATATGATACATTTGGCGTTATAGGGTTAACTAAATAGAGTCACTACTTACTCTCCAGTGCCCCTTTTCCACCAACAGGAGCCTGCTGCTGGTTCATGGCCAGTGTGGAATAGGTGTTTCTTCATTGCGGGCCCTCTAAGACCCCTTGGCTTTCCCACTGGCTAGGAGTCAGTCCCTGACAGACCAGTTCTTTGTTATAGCCCTGCATAGAGTTGGTACCACTGTGGAAGTGGTATTTCTGGTCCCAATCCAGTTCGTCAACACTGGAAATAAGGAAAAGATAGTCTCAGGGTAGACACTGGCCCTGAACAAGCCCTGGAACCATTTCAGTGGAAAAGGGGTATCTTAGTGTGAAATGAACATGGGTGATTGGACCCAGACAGACACTTTAGACATGTTGAGATGAAACTGACAGTGTTAATTTGGCTGATTTTGCTGTGTGGGTCTGATTGCAGTGGTTGTGGTTTTCTCCTTGAGAGTTGTTTTGCTAGTTTGGAGGGCAGAGTAACACATCTTGCACATCTTAACAGAGAACATCAAACCCTATAAATGCAATTTCAGATGATCTGAAAGCATGCAATATCAAGCAGCTTTTGCAGTTTATGCTGGATAACTGTGCATATTTTATTGTTTTTACTTGTATTCAGCAAAAATGCCTTATGCAGAAAAAGGTAAAAGAAAAGCAGGTATGCATAAGCTTCTGCCTCAGGTATACATAAGCTTCTACAGAAATCTGAAAAGATGCAGTGTAACCACAGGCGTCACTACCAGTTCCCCTTTGAACAAGGCTACATATACACTTAATAATAATGGTGGAAGAAAGGAAGACTAGCCAGATGGAGTAGAGAGGCTGTGGAACATAGCTATAATGCTTAAAACTAAGGATGGGTACTGAGACTTGGCACTTAACGGGCCCTATGCCTGAATTATTAAAGACCAGAGCATCAATAAGCTCATATGTTATCAGTTTTCCAAACAGTACTGTAGAGAGAAAAATAGACAGATAAGTCTCCTATGCACTACAGGAACATAAAGGCAAATTTTTTCTCACTAACTCTGTCTCCACCGAAGGCATTCGAATGTGATGCATTTGTGTGATTTTTCAGTCCAGATGAGAGACCTGGGTTCGGGTCTCTGAGGACCTAGAGCCAAAGAAAGTGGACACTTCACTCAATGACACAAGTGCAACAAGTGTTTTATATATTCAGGCAGAAACAGCAGCGATCTGTCACAAACCGAACAAAGTCTGTGGTAGAGAAAGGAACAGTTGGATGTTTAGCTCATAGTTCATCTGTCTGCCCTGTTTGTTGTCAAAATGTATGCAGCCTGGAGTACGAACACAAATATGAGTTTATGGTTAGAAGTGACCAGTAGCCGTTGATCCTTTCACTTGTTGGGTCTGAAATGGTCACAGCATTATCATATCTTAATTGTTTATGTGTTACATTGTGCCTTTTTGGAGTTGAAAGCCATCAAAATATCATTATGTGTGAGCATTATGACAAAGAATTCTTACGTCTTATGTCTTAAACAAATGTCAAATTATTTACTGCAAAAGAAAACAGTCTTTGTTTAAACCTGTGCATGATGTTCATTCCCAAGTTTTCATCAAATCTGTAAAACCCAAGCGATAGTCTAAGTATAATGAATCCGTTAGTCTTTCTCTGATTACGCACCTGAATCACTCCCCTAACGGTGAACAACTTCGCAGTGTACTCCACCACAAACGGTCCATTTGTTTACATACCAAACCGAAACCTAAACAAAACCGTCACTGTTAAGAAGACAAACAAATGGACCAGAGAAAAACAAAACAACTATAAAATATCCCTTAAACTCCCAATAAATAGGTGCAATATACATAATGTCGATAGCATAGCTACATAACAATGTAGTAAAAGTGCAGGATAATGCAGGTTCCAAGTCTTTAAGACATGAGTAAGAAAATCAGAAACTATGATAGTGGTCAGTTCAAAACAATGCTGTTGCACAACTCAAGAATATATATACATAAATGAGAAAATAAAGCAAATAATTCTGCTTACAATTTACAATGTAGTCCTAATCCTAACCTGAAAACAGAGCAGATAAAAATACTGTTAAAGTACCAGATCGATAAGATTACAAGTATTGATCAAATCTTAACGATATCCCTCCCCTCTCTGAATATGGCTGCAGAAGTGACTGCTTTAAATGAAGGACATAATAAACTCTGTGTCTGTGCTCTTTGTTTTGTACAGGCGTATGATGAGGGTGGGGTGCCAGAAGCAGTCACAGAGGCTCCTCTGTCACTGGAGGATCTGGACCAGACCATAGCAATCTTTGACACTATAGAGGACCTCCTCAAGACCCTGAACCCAGACACATGGAAACAGGACTTGGACAACATTTACACACAACCATACATACAGTATAGATCAAGAGCATATCATCTGATGAGCAGACACAATAAAGGTAAGACACCAGCACTTGTTCAAGTTTAATGTGCCTTTGGGTATTTATCCTGTTCATGACATAATCCAGCAAATAAAGGACAAGGGTAGTTACTTTGAGATAAATATACTAGGGAAGTGGGAAATATACTCAGGAAGTTATGTCTTATTGAATGATTGATTCATCATTTATTTCAAGCATGTGCATATGCATACCGGCTAAAATTTGCTTAGAGGTCTTATTTCTGTCTTTGTGCATAAGAAATCAATATAAGTGAATCCCCAAAGGAACTTTGTGTTGGTAAATGCAAGTTATGCAAATTTACAGGATTTCAGTTCTGTTGCAACATGTTGATGGTCATATGAACTATGTTTTCAGCTCAAAAATGTCCAATTTCATCACAATTAATGCTATATTTTCATGTCACAAATGGCCAAGTTATATTTTAACTGAATTTACCTGAAAAACAAATATTCTATTCTTTTAGATTCCCCAATTTTTCTTACAAGATTATACACTACATATCACATGTTTTATTTTTACAGGTTGCAATATGGAGAATGGTGCTGATCCATCCTGCTTATGTTACTCGAATACATACATTAAGAATGTCACACATCACTTTTTAAATCAACAGTTTTCTAATAATAAGCATTTTTATAAAGAAATAACAATTCTATATTGTTATTTACTCTTTAGTATGATGATAAACTAAATAATTACGATACTAGTTTTTGCACAGGGATCATTTGTGGAAACGGTGACATGGCTGCCGAGCATCAGTATGATGGGATCCGTAACAACCATGTCACATCCGTCCACTGCCACATTTTGTGTTTTTGTGTCAGCTGTTATTGTTTTAGATCCACAATACTAACATTTATGAATAAGAGGATAAATAGCAATAGTAACTATATAAGTTTATTACTAATAAAGTACTGGTACTGACCAGATCATCATGGGTAATGTCACGTCTGTCCACCAGCAAAAGTTTTCACATACACGTGCTATTCAAAATCCAATATTTCTGAAAATATAGCTTCCACTGTCAAATAATATCAGTAGTCGGTGCACAAATGTATTAGCGTTATTTCAACACAGTTCTATGCATTTCTTACAACTTTTTTTTTTTTTGACAAAAATGGCCACCCATTTGACCCCCTAAGTAAATTTTAGCCGATACATAAACGTATACCCTATATACACAGTACATCAAGCCAAAAAGTAGAGTAGAAAGAGTGGGAAGAAGTACAACTTATTTATACCTACACCCATATATTGCTTGGTATAAACTTCTTCAGCTGCTTTCTATCATATATGCCATATTGACATAATATTCTTGTAACCAATGTATCAGTAGTATTACTTGTAATAATCCAACATGTATTATCAATTATATTATATATGTTATTATTACTAGGGATGTAATGGTACAGGTTATCCACGGTTCGGTACATATTGCGGTTCTTGAGTCATGGTTCATGGTACGGTTCGGTTCGGATGCAGAAGCTGGCTGGAGCCCAGCTGTGCGCTCATTTATGTTCACTTAACATAAGTAAATAGGTACGTCCATTTCTAATGTTGTCATGCGTCACTGCCTTCATACTTCCATGCATCATGTACATTGGAATGAGCATTTCTCAATTAATCCACCAGAGGGCACTGCTCTTAATTACCATACTGGCCAAATACTAGGAAGAAGAGTAAAGTTTTTTGAGAAGAAGAAAAAGAGAGTCAGTAATAACAAACATGGCAACGACAGAGGAGGTTTTACTAATGTGGATACTAATGTTAATATTGAGAAGGGTAGTTGGAAGTAGAAGGCCTGGGCTCCGTGTTGGGCTCAGGCCTGCTCCACCATGTCCGGCTCTAACGGGCTTTGCTGTGTAATGCTTTAGACGGGCTCCATGTCCAGTTCCAACCAATGATTGTAGAATTCCATGAGTCAGTCATCTTGCAAAGCTCCAAAATAAATGCGAGTTGTCCGGAAATGTCATTTGAAAATGACAAATGAGCTGTACCGCGGTACATGATTGTACCGAACTGTGAGGGGTGTACTGTTTGGTACAACGTGTACCCCTAATTATTACTGTAATCATTATTATCATCATCACCACATCACTACTACAATAATAACAGAAATAATACATTATGTTGAGTATCACCATATTACCATGTTATACTACCATCAATAACAAAAACAAAAAGATCAACAATAGTAACAACAGCAGTAGCAACAATAATCAAGTGCATAATATCCTCCATCATAATCCATGAGAAACCCCAGTGAACCCCTATCATCTGCCGGAATACACAAATCACAAACATATACATATAACTAGATATTAGAGCTGTTAAAATGAAAGCATTAATTTTATTTATGGATATAAAATATGTTAAAAGAATCAACACAGCTGTGTTTTGGTTCGTTCTGACAGCATCTGACCTGTATTTCTACAAGCACCAGTTTTACAACTATAACAACATTTATTGGTATGATGACTCTTCACTACTGGATCAAACATCGTACTCTTTTCTTGATCAAATAGTAATGTTTTCCTGTGCAGCTTTCTACTATGTCCAAAATAAAGGGTTTGTACATACATAATAATACCCATAAATCAAAGAACTGTAATAGTTTTTGTTTCACCCTTTACAGCTGACACACACAGATGAATGCATGATGAAACATTTCTGTATGACAGTGACATGATGTACAAGTCAGTTGTCACAGATGATGTAATGTTTTTTCACATACTTTTATGGGCTATTGTGGCCCTTACTGAATTTCAGTTGGCACTTGAAGATAGAACACATTTTTGGTATTAATCATCATTTATATTAGTATGAGAGAGTATCATATTCTAAGCTCATATTAAATTTAATTGTTTGGGATGGTTTTATTGGAAATCTGTATTATTCAGTATAAAAAAGAAGACATTAAACTATCTTAACAGTCTTTAAAATTAAATATACTTCCTTGTGTTGAACTACTGAATCTATGATTATACATTTAAATATCCATTATTAAACATTTCAGTTTTAGGAAGAACAAAGCTATTAATAACAATTAATCCCAGTGAATATAGCAGTATAGATATTTTTCTTAATCGACTGACAGTTCTACGATAAAGTTTTACAGGAAATGTATGAAGCATTATTTTAGGGAAGGGGTTAGTCCAAAGTAATGATGCAGTATACTTATGAATCCAATAGGAATTATATAATGAGGACCCAGGACCAGCATTAAGGTCATAACTTAGTGAAGATGAGGCAGGAAGAAGAAAGCGTTGGTGGTCCTATCTCATTTTATTGTGCTGCAGATGGTGATCCTTAACACCTCTGCTGCGCTCACTGTATTCATCTGCAGAATGGTGCAGCTGTTGGTAGCTGGTGCAATTGAAGGGAGGGGAGGGCCTGCAGCCCTGTGTCGAACAAGAAAGACCCACACAGCAGGAGGCCAATTTTCACATATTAGGCTGTACATAAAACTCAACGGTACAGCGCTGCAGTTGGACATCATGTTTTGCTTGATCGTATGAAGAAAATGATGAATATGTCAGGGCTGGAGGGACTGGGATGGATCAAAGTGAGGCACAGGTGACAACTGATGGAATTCATCATTTTGAGTCATGAGGTTGTGCATTAATACCTGGTCTGGGATGGAGGAATATAATGCAGACAGCCATGTGTATGGAAATATACTGAAGTAATTTAGTGTTTTTAAAAGATAGTAGGGCTGCTCGATTATAGAAAAAAAAATAATCACGATTATTTTAGCAATAATTGAAATCACGATTATTAAAAACGATTATTTGTTAACCTTAAAGTTGTTTATTTTTTTCTTGCAAAACAATGTAAGATGTACTCTTTAAATATAAATAAAGCTTTTAACCATTAAAACAAAGTATGTTCACTTTTGCACGAAACAAAAAAATCTTTGAATGCAAATAAGTATACACTAAATTCAAGTGTGTTTCCTTTTGTAAACAAATAGTGCACTGGAATTAAACTGCTCTAGATTTGCCATAGAACTGGAGCAATAAAAAAAAAAACTCACGTAAAGTGCAAATTATAAATTCAAGTATGTTCAATGTAGTATGAAACATAGTAAATTCAGTGGCGTGCTGTGAGGTTTCAGTTAGGTTAATACAGGAGTTGCAGCGTAAAGAGATTCGGAGACTGAAGATTTTATTGCGGACAAAGTTGTAGACGGAGTTTTTTTTATGTGTTTTAGTTATTCATAAGATTATGATAAAGGTGGCGGTGGTTAAACTTTAGATGGTTAAAAAGGTTTGCTGTGTTACCGGTCAGTGCGGACACAACTACGAAACACTTTTTGCACGTAATGGGTTTTTGCTCTTCATCAAACCCAAAGTGATTCCATACAATTGAATTTGACTTGCCTTTTTTGTTTACCAAGCACTTCTGCTGCGATTCTCCTGCTATTTTTCCAGACCGCTAGGTACAACTTTCCTCTTGGGGTGGACCTGTCGGCTAGCTGGCAGCTGTAGCTTAGAGGGGGGCGGGGCAGAGCAGCTCATGGTAGCTTGTGTGCACGTGAATTAAACAACTCAAAATTAATAATCGTTTTTTCTCGATTACATAATTTTTGTAATCGTTGCGTCTAATAATCGAAATCGTAATTGAATTTCGATTAATTGCACAGCCCTAATAGATAGGAAGAAAAAGAACAGTAAAACCTGAACATTAAAATGCTAAAATATAGTTAGACTTGGCTGTTGCATCATTAACTGAGTAGTTTGCCCTCTAGTGGGTGTAATAGAGTCAGCGACAGATTTAAGATGAGACAAAACCAGCAGTTCAAGGTAATTCTTTGCTGTGAAGTCAGTGCCAACAACCTCAAGTCACTGAGGCAATAGATTTTGCCTTAAATTGCACAGCTACAGCAGATGTCTTGGAGCAGATAAAATTTCGCATGCATGTAGCACACACACACACACACACACACACACACACACCACACAATCATCGGTAAGTGCGTTCAGGGATGTGCATTTGTGTGTGTGTAAAAGACTCAAGCTTGCAACAGACCTTTCAACCCTATCTGTCTCACGTACGCCTCGGTATCTCCCTCTTGCACTCTCTCTACCTCAGGGCTCTCCTTTTATTTAGTAAATATTTGCACTTGACAGCAAATCTATCTCTATTTATCAGCGCATGTGTGTGCTCAGCTGGCATGACACGGTCCCATACATCGGAGGTTTGCGCATGTTGCAGCACTACAAAGAGGTGCATAGGTGCTGCTGGTCTTTGATACACTGTACCGCCAACTTCTCTCTAATTGGAAATTCAACCCGTGCAGTGAAGCAGAAATGTGCCACAGTCAGCAGCTTAGCTTTGTTTTCATTAACACACATACACAGTAGCTCATACCCACCTTGTTCGGATGAAGAACAGTAAGCCGTATCATAATATTAATTTTGGAACATTTTTACATCTCAGAAAGTTAGCATAAATTGCAAGATCTCATGCAAATTAAACAACAAAATCACAACAGAGAAGTTCATGAATACTAACTTGTGGGACAAAAGATTTCCTGTAAACTTCACTTTTTTTTTTTTTTTTTCACGTTAGTGACTGTGTGAGTGACACAGTCATTCTCTCGTCATACAGTCTTTCTGTCTTTTTCGCTCCCACACTGCCTCACAAGGTTCCACACCACTGCTTCTCTGAGATTACATTTATTCCCCTTTAACAGATACAAGCTCAGTCCTGCAGATAGACACACACACAGCACAGAGAGAAACACATGCACACACACTGGCAGTATCAGGACAACATACTATATAGCATGATTTGTTCCTACCTCTGTGTCTATATACAGTAGATGATCAGTATATGTATTTTCACCCATGCACATGAACACTCACAGATGTGTAACTAACGTTCAAGGAGTTCAACAGAGACAAAAGAGCGGCTGTTGACCCAGAATGCTCATGTACAACAGGTTTTTTATCACTGCAGAGTATAAACAAAACAACAGTCATCACTCTTGACATTCTTATACAGGGTTTCTACAGGTATCAGAAAATCTAATTTAATGCGTTTTAATGGCCCTTTTTTTATCAGTTTGTAAAATGTATTTTCATTGTGCATCTCCAAAAGTACAATACAAAAAAAAGAAAGAAATTCATATTTTTTTTATATAAGATTTTGTACCCCCTCCACCCCCCCAAGAAGCGATGGCGACCCCCATACCAGCCCAACCTGGATCTCAAAATGCAAAAACCACTAATAAAAACAAATACATGTATATAGATGAGAATGAATATAATTTACAGATATAAACAGATAGGTGATCAGGATAGTCATAGACAATTATGTTGCACTCTTTCTTTAACCATAATGTAAACACCATCCCACACACTAAGGGTTTTTCGACTGGCTGCATGCATCCGGCCCACTGACCTCTCCATCATAACTATATCTACAAAATATTTGGTCCATTGTTACCGTGATAAAGTATGAGGCGGCTGCCATCTCAATGCCTTCACTGCCCTTTTGTAATGCCACTTGAAACAAATGTAATGCCCATGTCCAACTGCAGATACAGTTTATATACTGTATATATTTTCACAATGGTTTACCAGTTGACAGGCTTTAACCAGGTTCTGAATAGTTCCTCCTCCAATCACTTCTGTTGAAACTTGCATTTTCCCATTTTTCCAACATTTGCTAATATCCTCTCCGCTCTTTTGCCACAACATGAGCACGCTCACAGCACATTACATTCCAAGCATCCGGTGTTGTGACTTTGTGCACCGGCTGTAAACAACAGCCAATTAAAGGGTTCCACCTGTCAATCATCACACTATACTTCCGATCAAAAGTATTAAATGTTTATATAATCAAAATAAATCATGAATAACAATGTTTTCGTGTCTCCATCTACTGTATTTAATTTTTTAATGCCTCTGGACATCGAATCTAATGCTTTTTAATGCCATTTAAGGCCTTAATTTTTGCAAAATCTATTTAATGACTTTTCCACATCCACATTCCATAGATGAAGGCAGCGAAATGCGGTCAAACTGACCACAAGGAATACACAAGGGACCCTGTTATACTTTTGTCATTTGATGAAAATATATTTTGTTCCTGAAATGATGAGCTCTTCTGTCACCAACTGAATTTACAAAGAAAAGGAAAGTAGCACCACTGATTTGTCTGTGGGTAGAAATGACTGGGATGAATTAGTGATGATGCTTATACACTATCCATGCGTTTTCACATGCACCTCAAAGCACAGCCTGAAGACAAATACTCTTACAGACATAATCCTCTTTGTATCCAGCCTACTGTACTATATAACACATGTGCACAATCCACAATACTTTTACAGAGACAGCTCAGTGTTAACACAGCTACACATACACATACAGTAGCATCCATTCACTGCACTGCACTTCTTTCCTATATTTCTTTATCTGTCATCATATCTTTTTGTCATTTCACTATGCTAAAAAGGCTGCAGACACAACACACTTGTGTACAGTTTAATGTACCACTGACTCACATTCAAAGCTGTCAATTCAGTAAGCACACTTTATCTTTGTGTCCCTGTATTTCCAAACCATCCCTGCTGCTTCGTCTCTTTATTGCTGTAAACTGTTCATTGAGCTTCATGCCTGATTTGCAGCATGAATAGACATCACATACTGCAAAGATCTACTTTATGTCAACAACTGCTTATTGATTTTCAATATCATTAGTCTCTCCCTGACCCCTGCCTCCCTTTACTTTCTCTGACTCACATATTCAATATTGCCTGCCATGCAGATTTTTTACAATAATACAACATACACATAAAATGTGTTGTCTATAAAGGTTGTATTGCATGACTGATCTCTTGTTACATTTTTTTCCAGCTAGGATCAAAGAAATTGTCAAATAGAGTCAATCAATACCATTCATACCAAGCTACACTGTTGCACTTAATGGGAAACTGCAAATATTGATCGTGACAAATACTTGAGCTTATATTGGTTGTAAAAGCCTACACTACTTGAGCCAAGGTATGCCATGTGAGAACTTCAGTCATTTTTACTGCAGATTAAGTTGTTTTAAAAGTTTTGTTTAAAGAAAAGAATTGCTATTGACCTAGAATGTGTGCTTAGCAAATTTTCCAGTCTTCCTTGAACAAACTACAGATTTGGCCGTAGAAACCAAACCCTTCCTCTGCTTTTGTCAATGTCATTAACGTCATCACCATCATCAGCATCATCATCATCATCATCTCCAGAACACCTATTTAGTGTAAGAGCAATAGGGCAGCTTTCAAATGCATGGGAAACTTTCCACAGCTGTCCGTAACACTTACATTTAGATCTATCAGTGGCAGTCGGTGCCAATGTGATCGTTACCCACTGTGGTGCAGCTCTGCAGTGTGCATCGGCCTCCACTTGTGACTTTAAGTAAAATCCTGTAATGTGACTAAACTGGTTAATTATCATGTTATCCAGTACTCTGTCATCCAGTGTCTGTTAGATTTCAGATTTCTTCCTCTCTCTGTGTGTGGCAGGTGCTTCTGTGGTGCCCAGCACTGACACTGTTAACAAGTGAAAACCTAAATGTTCATTGCTGAAATTAGTGCAGCTTACTTTTTTTTTTTGTTTGTTTGTCATTTTGAGTTAAGAGTGAATGAACAGAGTGAATATTACACAGTTGATATGCTTTTTGGGATTTGAGAGCTCATTTTCTTCCTTTCTTGTCTATAAAATACAGTTTATTGGGGTATACAAAATGATGCATATGGCCATTTTGGGATTTCCTCTGGGTTCTTCATAGGACAAGACAGTACCACATAAAATAACATAAATACTGATTTATTTACTATCTTAGAAACAAAAAAAAAAACTCTAAAAGACCAGTGGTTTGCGTAAATTTAAAACAGATAACATGACTATATTAAATGACTACTGGACGTTATACAAAACACACAATAGAACAGTAATATCATGTTTTTCATTGTTTGGCCTGGTTCATCACATTAAACACAGGGTAATTTTCTGCTTAACCCATAAAGACCCAAACATCCACACCTGAACAAAATTACCCACTGATGTAAACTGTTTTATACCTGTTGATTCACTAATCCTATCAATCCATGTAAATATTGGTGTAAAATGCAGCTTGTCATCTTTTCATGGTCATCAGACATGACTCATTTGGATGTTCAGAGGCTCTGTAGTTACCGTGGAAACACTGTCATCTTCTACAACATTGATTCGTCAGTAAAACCCATGGAGTTGGATCAATGACAGTGAATGGAGACACTTGTTTTACAGTCGCTGAAATGTTTTTTAGCCCACCCCTTGTTTTCTTCAGTTTTTCTGTCATTTTAATCCCTGGTACAACTAAAGGTACACTTGTTTGGACAAATACAATGATAACAACAAAAATAGCTCATAAGAGTTTAATTTCAAAGCTGATATCTAGACATTTTCCATGGTTTTCTTGATAATAACCAAAATCACTTCAGTTCTTATATCAATAGTTATGGCATTGTACTGACAAAAACAGTGCTTTTTGGCATTCCATGTTTTCTTTTCTATCTGTTTTAGTCACATGATACACACAGGAGTTAGTACTTGATAGCATAACCATTGTTTTTGATGACTTTTGACGGTCTAATAATTTTTTACGCAACTGTACTCTAATATATCAGCTATGTACTACAGGAAAACTGCCCTTAATGTTTCTCATTAGACCTCAGTTGTCACAAAAGTTTCATAGTTACTGAAAGTGTAAGAAAATCTGACTTTTGATGGTCTAATAATTTTTTCCCTGACTGTATGTTCAGTCAATGATGTATTTTACTGAAAAAGTCACTTTTTCTCCAATTTTCTCTGTCTTTGATACAATAACCTTTAACTTAACCTTTTATGAACATCTGTATGATCAGTAAATTAAATATTGAAAAATACCTGATTTTCGCTGGAAAAAATGCTAAATACGGAGGACTGTTTTGTAGTAAATGGTGTTAAATCACTTTGGAAATGTTGAATATAGAGAAAAAAATCATTTGGGAACTGCCACAAATGTAGCACTGGGTCTTTATGGGTTAAAATGGCTGATATAATGGACAGTAACTTCTGAGTCATATAAAAAAACTCCCAGAAAAAACAAAGTTGAGGCCCTAGTCTGGAAGCATAGATCGGTGTGTAAATGAACCAAAAAATTTCAGCTTTATTTTTCTATTCAATTTTTCCATAAATGAAACATCACTGCTCCCAAGTAAGTTGAGCCACTTGGACAAAAATCAGCCCAGACTTACTCAACTGTGTACCACAATGATTGAAGCAAAGCAAAATCAATTGCAAAATGCTTACAAATGGCCTGGTGTAATTGCCACCCATGGTACGGACAGTGTGGGTACAATTACCTTGCTGATGACCTCAGAGAGGTGGCTGGTCAATCAACCACTGATTACTCCTGTTCTTTTTTTTATATACCCTTTCCATCTTTCAGGCCACATAGGAACTGCCTGTTCATTCTTCTTACATAAGAAAATTCATAAAAGCTGAAGATCATCATATTGGTTTTCTTCATGGTGTCTTTTAACACAGCACTTACACAAATTTATCTGTGCACATCATTTATTTTTACACACAAACCAGTAGTGACTTCAAAATGAATACTCAAAGTGTGCTGACTCTGAGTGTAGTGCACAGAAACACCAGATACACACAGCTTTTAAGTCTGGGGATCACAGCATTCCCTGTTGGACATATCCCTTTAGTCCACAATTTGCAAAATATTTTTAAACTATTGCTGCGAGTCAGAAAATAAAGATCTTATGTGCACAATGAGCACATTTTTCTCTGTGGTGACATGGAGAAAGACTGTAGTCATTAAATTCAATTTTCAATCAATGGATGGCTGCTGCTTCCTTCAC
Source organism: Sphaeramia orbicularis (assembly GCF_902148855.1). NCBI lineage: Eukaryota > Metazoa > Chordata > Actinopteri > Kurtiformes > Apogonidae > Sphaeramia > Sphaeramia orbicularis. The sequence continues at coordinate 22,330,552 of NC_043969.1, read as the reverse complement.
TGTCTTTTGTATTCATCCTTTCACTGCAACTCTTATTGCTCCACCCATCTATCCATCCACAATCAATTGTTGTTGCATTTGGACACAATAGTGGCTCTCAATCTTCCAGCCATTTACATTCAATCAATAATAAGCACATTTCTGGTGTGAATCCCAACTACTTTGTCTGATTTGCCTCTTCCCTCTGTGTAATGCTTTCATCACTGTCTTCAAATGCTACTTATTCCTGGTCATGACATGAAGAAATAGACAAGCAATATCTATGCAAATTGTTTTTATCATCCTGAGCCTTACCTACTGAAACAGGCATAACGTCAAGTATCAGAGGTTGGTATTATAATCAAAAAACAGCTGTTGAAATTATGTCCTTTTCATCATCATCAGGGGAAAATTTAACCCCCGAAGACCTAAACAGCTACCGCAGAACAAAAGTATGCACTGATCTAAAATGTTTAGTAACGCCTGAACCACTAATCCTATCAATACATTTAAATAATTCTATTTAAATGCAGTTTCTCAGTTTTTCAGGGGCATCAGATACAATCCACATGGACTTTTAGAGGTTCTGTGAACATGGAATCACTGTCATGTTCTGCAACATGGATTCATCTATAAAACCCATGTAGTTTGACAAATGATGGTTGTTGTGGATTGGCTTTGTTCTATTCAGTTAGTGATATATTTTTCTGAAAAATTAACTCCTTCCTCATTTTTCTCTGGTTTTATAATAAGATCTTGAATTTAATCTGAGTCTTTATGGAAATCTACATAGTGACCAAATTAACCCATAAGGACCCACTGTGACTTCTGTGGCAGTTGCCAAATGCATTTTTCGCTCTATTTAACCTTTCCTAAGTGATTTATCACCATTTATTATAATATTATCTTCTGAATTTTGCATTTTTTCCAGTGGAAATCATCTATTTTCCTATGTCTAATTAACTGATCATGTAGATGTTCATAAAACCTCAGTAAATTCAAAGGTTATTAAATCAAAACAAAAAAAAGAAAAAAATTGTGACTTTTTCAGCAAAATCTATCATTAACTGAAAAAAAAACCAGTGTCTCCATCTACTGTCATTGATCAAACTCTATGGGTTTTACTGGTGAATCAGTGTTGTAGAAGATGACGGTGTTTCCATGGTACGTACGGAGCCTCTGAACATCCAAATGGGTCAAATGTGATAACCATGAAAAGATGACAAACTGCATTTTACACCAATTATTTACATGGATTGATAGGATTAATTGATGAACAGTTTAGATCAGTAGATGCTTTTGGTCAACGGTGGATGTTTGGGTCTTTATGGGTTAAATGTAGGAAAATTTTCACTGAAAAATGTCAAATGCAGAGGATGATATGATAAACTGTGATAAATGACTTTCAAGAAAGGTATGCCTCTTACACATATGGTGCAGCCAGGTTCTATCTGTGTCGCTGTGGTAACACTACACAATGCTTGTTGCAATATACACATGCTATCCATCCACGTAACCAGAAGAATGTCAGCTGAAAGCTCAACAAAGTACATTTTTGTAAAACAGAACACAATCAAAACAGCAAGCACTTAAATGGGTAAATATCAAGAACAAGCAAATATGACATGAATAATTTTATAAAACAAAAGACCAATATGACAAACTTTGCACTGCTAAGCTAACACTAAGGAGATCCAACAATACAGGACTTCTGTACCACACAGCAATCAGTGAATGAGCCAAAGAAGAGCAAAAACAAACGTTGGATTATGAAGCAACGATAACACAATATGTCTTAACTTTGCTTTTTTTATGATCATAACTTAGTTTTATTTGAATGAAGCCTTTGCTATTGGCTAATCCATTGTTTTGTGTTATATACAGTATGAATGTAGAGAATAATTCATAAGGAAGTCACCACAAAAATAATCCAGGGTGAAAGCATCAAAAGTGGAAAGAAAAGGCGGAATCTGACTATCCAGAAACGTACAGTAGAAACTGAGCAAAGCCAAGTGTTTTCACATAGTAACCTCTAAACAGGGTGCTTGCACAGGTCTTAAAAGTCTTAAAAACTATGGAATTTTGTAACGCTGTTTTCTAGACCTTGAAAAGTCTGGAATTTTGTGTGAAAGTCTTAATAAAATACAGAAAAAAAGTTTCTCCCATAGTTGAATTTTAGAGTATACTCAAAGGCAGATAATCCTGTAAGATAAATACAGGAGGAAAGCATTTAAAAAAAAAAAAAAAAAAAAAAAAACTTGATATGATCTTTCTAAGTGGTCGGTGCTGGAATGATTCTAGTGAAACTTGTTTGTGTGATATCCATGCACTTTTGTGATTTTCATGTTTTGAAAACGTCTCTGTCAGTAAAACATAATTTACTGCAAATTATACATTTATTAATTCATACATTTATTAAAATGAACTTTTCTACTACACACAACAGGCACAATCTCAACCAAAAAAATAGGCATGCAAGTATTAAAGTATATAAAGTCAAGGTCTTGGGGGAAAAAAGTCTGGAATTCCTATTTGGATAAAGGGTAAGCACCCTGTGTAGAACACCACCATATTAGAAAGTTTAAGACTGAAACATTCACCCCTACTTTTCTATCTTTTTTCTCCTCATTTTGTAGTTGATCTAAACCGTCTCTATGACGATGTCAAGCGCTACAGCTGTACGCCTCGCAACTATTCTGTAAACCTCCGAGAGGAGCTGAGGGTCACCAACGCTGTGTTCTTCCCTCGCTGTCTGCTGGTCAAACGCTGTGGAGGCAACTGTGGCTGTGGCACCGATAACTGGAACAGCGGCTGCACCTGTCAGGCAGCTAAGACGACACTCAAGCTCCATGAGGTAGGTGTTAAAACAAAATGACATACAGACATATTTGTACTCCTTCAGACTGTCTTGTTTATTCTCTTCTTTTATTTCATTCCCTTTCTTTTAATTTGGAACCATGGACATCCATAGTGTACAGTGCAGCATAATCATTATACCCTCTTATGTTCACATCATCACACAAACAGACAGACTATTTTCATGTCTGTAAACACTTGACCAACTGCTGTGTTAAGCTGGTGTGATTGCTGGATGATTGTCTGTGTCAGACAGCCAGAGAAATTCGACCACATAAAGGCACATAATGACTTTTAAAAGATGGCAGAACGATTATAGTGAAGCAATGCTCAAATTATCATGAATACCTTGAACATTAGAGATTGTGCCAGTATTGTTGCAGACAATAGAACAGCTATTAAGAGGGAAATAATGATCGCAACCAAGAAGTTCTTTGTTCTGTTATAGGCTGCACCTGCATCAGTATCTCACTTATATGTAGTGTTTCCCCTGCAGTAAATAAAAATATAGACTCATGCCCTGTCTACATGAATGCCACACTAATGGAGAGATTGGAATACGATGACATCACATCCCCTTTTGCACATGTTTTATTATCATTGCATCACCTGAAACATCAAACCCAGGTGCATAAATCAGTGTATGACCTGAAGTAGATCCAAACCAGCATCATGACCAAACCCATATCTAATGGCAGAGTGGCTAATCAGGAGATTGGGGCCAATTCCCGAAGTGCCGGCTCATGTCGATCTGGAGTTTGGGCCGGTTGGATGGGAAAAATAATTTTGACACTTATCCATCACTTCTCTAATCTTCTTCTTGCATTCATTCTCCATTCATCTGACAGTGCAGCCCCTACATCGCAGTAGATTCAATGGGTTCGACCATCTGAAGGAATTCTCCCCTCCCAAATGTTGAAGTTGGTTTGGCCCACGAGTTGTGTTTTTTGGAGCGGTAGCACGAGGCAGTCGGTGGTCATGGAGGGCAGGAGTAGGACAATTCAGAGTAGGATATCGTGTATGTATTTAGCCCCTCCCCCTTTCATTTTTTCTGGATCCGCTCCTGCCTAACAATAGAGCACCTCTCTGTTGAGAAGAAAAATGCAATTTTAATTTCAGATTATTTTAATTTCAATTTATTGCTTCTGTACAAAGGTAAATACGCTTTCACTTTATCTTATTTTTTACCTTATAAATCTTTATCTGATTTAAATTTGAATTAAATATATTGTTAAAGGGAAGTGTTTTCTGTTAATTTACCAACATGTATCTGAACTTATACTCAATAAAAAGGCATTGTTAGAGTTAGCTGCTGTTTAATTTATTCAAATTCTTCCTCCGTGGAAAAAGTGGGCCGGTTTGGGCCTGAAATTCTCGAGTTGAAAAAGGAGCCCACTCAAACTCTGCCCATATCGTAAAAATTGCACTTCAACAACACACAGCAACATTTAAACTAACTTAAGGGGTCATATTTTGTTAAACCCACTTTTATTAGTCTTTGGTGCATTTATTTGTGTATTTGGGCCCTAATAGTTCAAAAATTCTGATTTTGAACCCTCCAGGTGCTGCAAAGCTATCTTTATATTCATTTGTAAAATCGAGTGGATTTCTACAACCTGTTTTAATTCCTGCTTAAATTGTTATGTCTATAACTAGTTATGTCACAACATTTGCACATATAAGGTCAAGACTTCCAATGAACATTTCTCCGAGTACGCCATAATTGTTTGTCAACAGCAGCGGTTGTAGTCCATACTGAAAATATGTCCAAACTTCGAGACGATTACCTAAAATGTTCAGCTGTTGGTTGTGTTAATGAACACAAGTGGCTGAATGGAACAGAAGGCACGGTCAACAACCTAGAGGTGGTAGGGAGTGAAGTGGCTCATGTGCATTTAAAGGGCCAGCGCTCAAAACGACCTTTCTGGTGTCATTACTCAGAAATTGGGTTGAAGATGGACCTGTGGAGTTGAATTGATGAAGAATTCAGACCCAAGCATAGCATTTACAGTTTATGTAGACCACAGGGAAATGTTTAAAAATGCATAATTCTATTTTAAAAAAAGCAAAATACCACTCCTTTAAGTTTATAACTTAAACCTATACCGTATGATGTGGCATTTTTACACTTTTCTTTTGTCATCTTAAAATGCTCCTAATAAGTGTCTGTCACATTAAGATGTAAAAGAGTTTCAATACCACCAGGTATTGAAACTCAAAAATGTTTAATTCTCACATATTGCTCATATTTCTGACAAAATTCTGACTAATCATTTTATTTGGTCTGAATGACATAATTGGCCGAACCTGGCTGAGCCCCCTGTCAATCATCCATTTTGGCCATCCAGCATCTGATCCATTATCATGGTCTCCGCATCCGATATGTGTACTTCTGAATCTGACGCTTCACTCGCGCTGCTTCTCCTGTCACTAACCACAGTCTCCTGTCTAGGATGTGTATGGATAGAACTCAAATGCACATGTGGAAGGGAAAAAACAGATTTGTAACAGAAACAACAACTAAGAGGAACAAACAGGAGTCCAATGAATGAAGGACGGAGATACAAGTCCGGAAGTCAGGTGTACTGACTAAACAGACATGTATGCACAAAGGTCAGCTTTCATGACCGTGGGACTCATACACGTACATGTACATGATGTCACACAATGTAGGATTATATAGGATGATAAATGTATGGACTCTGAAACCTCTAATGTCCACGGAAAATTTGCGGAGGCTGCGTGTTCACAGTGCGCACACCCATTGCCTGAGCACCTCATCTCCGTGGTGCAGTGACGACACTGACTCAGCGCTGCACAGACCAGACCCTTAAATACAGGGTCTACTGATGAAACAGGAGCCGTGGCAGGTGGATGATGTGTCTGATTACTGAGGGAGGGGTCCGCGGACACACTGAAGCGGACCAGACCTCCGCCTACACCTCCGCTTCCACTGCGCGCATCAGATGAGAGGAGGAAACCGTTAGAGCTAAGGAAGGGGGAAGTGGGCGGGGCTTTGGAGAGAGGCGGGTTGTTCATGTTCAAACTTTTACTAAGTGCTGTGAGAAATGCCACATCGGTAGGTATAGCTTTAACTTGTTGCTGCTTTGACAGATTAAAGCAGGGGTGTCAAACTCATATCATCAAGGGCCGGTATCCTGCATGTTTTAGATGTTTCCCTCTTCCAACACACCTGATTCAAATGATGAACCTATCATCCAACTCTGCAGAAGCCTGATAACGACCGTCAGGTGTGCTGGAAGAGGGAAACATCTAAAACATGCAGGATACCGGCCCTCGAGGACCGGAGTTTGACACCTGTGGATTAAAGCCTCTGCTACGTCCAGTATTATCCAGTCAGTGGTTTGTCTGGGCATTTGTATCAGTTTATAGTCATTTTTGTGTCGTAATATGTTGAGATGTTTTGTAAAATGGTTATTTGGAGAAAATTTATTCAAAAAATGGAAGAAGAAAATATATGTTTAGAAAATCACCCCTATCAGTGTGGACAGGGCGTTAATCCAACTATATTCAACTTTTTAGTAGTAAAATTCAAGGTAACAGCTACAGAGAGGAGATTGTATATAATAAAAACAATGTACTCTGTGATAACTTATGAAAAATGTTTATCAGTTGGTAAAAGCAGAAAGAGAATAAGGCCCTTTTGCTCAATATTCAGAATGAAACAAGAAAATGAAACAAAAAAAAAGGAAAAAGATGGAGAAGCTGCAGTTGTCAGTTTATTTTATTCATTAGATCGACATGAAATTGTTTCCACATTTTCAGAACAAGTACATTTTAATGGTAGATGGTGAGTGAGTGAGCAGACTAAGGAGTAAAATGAAACGAAACAAAATGACAAACAGAGAGAGAAGGGAAAGCCGCCATCACCTGCTCATTTATTTATAAATTAGATGAACGTGAAAGTGTCGCTGCATTTGCATAACATGTTGCTTTGGCGGTAGATGGTGAGTGGGTGAGGGAGGGGAGGGGAGTGGGGGAAAGCGCTGAGAAATTGGGCATGCAGAGTCAGGTGCTGCATCAACAATGAAGCAGCAATGCAGCAGCAGCCTCTCACTTTCCCCTTCCTTCTGTCCTCCATTTGTTTCTGTGTCGGCCCCATCTCTTTTTACAGTCTCTCCACTTCCCTCCTCTTAGTTTATTGTTCGCATTCTACCACTCTTTCTCTCTCTGGGCTTCCGTCATCCTTTCATTCTTTCCAATTCCCATTTTCAATTTATCCCTTTGCAATGCACCATTCTTGTTCTTTAAGCCTGTCATTCATTCTTTTCTCTCTTCCCTGCATCTCATTGTGTCTTTGTTCTTCCACAGCTTCATTATTGAAACATGGTCCGTAGGGCTCCCTCTTTTTCTCCCTGTTAAAAATCATACAATGGGACTCAAGACAAAAGTGGGATTTGGGTTGTAATTCTGCTGTGTGTATGTGTGTTTCTGTATAAGTCACTGTGTATGAGAGTGTAAAAAAAAAGGTGTGTTAGCATCTGTTGTCAGTGCAAAAACCTGCCTGCATACTCCTGAGTGCTTGAACAAGGATGAGCACATATTTGTAAGTATGGACAACAGCGTGTTTGCATGTTATAAAATGCTGGTGTGTATGTGTGTGTCTGTGTGTGTCTGTGTGTGTGATTTCTATTTTCTATCCTCTCCCCTTGCGGGAACTCATAGGCCTCTAACTGCTTCCTTCACTGACTTAACTTCTAAAGAGCCACATTATTACTCAGACTATTGTTTCAGTGCTGGCCAGTCCTGACATAAATCATGTGCAGTGTTGCTTTCACTGAGCCTTGGAGAACAAATTCACTGCATCAGTTCTAGAACAATTTGTACTCGCAGTCTATTTTCACATTATAAGTGGCACCTGCAAACAATCTGCGAAAAAGTGACTTTTAGTGACTTTGTTAAATTGCACTATAAAATAATTTGGTGGCACTTTATGAAGTCTTCGTGAAAACTGTACGACTGCGGGGTAATAATAAAAGCTTTTAACCTCTCCTGACATCTTTTTTTTTGGGGGGGGGGGGGGGGGGGGGTTAGATGTTTAAAATAGCAAATTGTATTCAGTGTGGTTGAATCCACACATGTGCCTATTTACCAACCTGATATCTAATGTCTTCTTTAACCCCTGGCATGTCTGTGGTGTTCGTTCAGTATGTATAGTTTATTTTAAATATTCATAAAAATTCAACGGGTTGCTCAATAGGACAACATTCAAAACACGCTCATAGAATAGACCTTGTTCTTTCCAAAGATGTCTGAGCATGCTCAGTGCACCCCTTGCCGCCTATGTAATGGAGGGTAAAACGCAAACTGCTTCTCTTAGCAGGTCAGCTCAGCTATGCTGAAAATGCAAAATTAGTCAATTTCCAGGAAACTTCCAGCAACTTGTGCAACCTCTAAAACATCTCCTTTTTCTTCCAAATTTTTTCCTAAATCATCTTTTGAATGCCAAAACCTAATGCAGGGTTCTAATTGAGGTTATCTGAAACTTTATTTTTTACCATGATTGTTGGACCACCCGAATACTGGCCCTCGAGGACAGGAGTTTGACACCCCTGATATAGAGGGTATCTCCGCTAGCAGAAGTCACCGTGGTTCCGCCCACTGAGTGGCAGAAAGAGGGAGATGAGTGGTAGCGTTGGCTTCAATACCGTCTAAACTTAAGAACAGTATTTAATAAAAAATGGGGAAGAGCTGTTGTGCGATTGATTGTATGAACAGGTTTGAAAAGCAGTTGGAGCTATCATTTTACAGGCACCGAAAGCCAAAGAAAAGAGACATAGATGGATCCACAAATCCAGGACACCAGACCTAGGTTTGTGGATTCCGTTAGGTGTCATCTAACATTAATTTATGCTGTACTTTTGAGTAAAATCATACCTTAAATTACGTATTGTTTTGGCTAACGTTACTTCTTAGTAAAGCTCTTGGTTTCATGATCAGATCTTTCATGGTTTTTGTCTTCATTTTATGATTATGAACCTTGTGCTCCTACATCATTAGTAAACTAACTTAAACTGAGGCTAACCCAGCTTTTCAAATACAGGGGAACTGGAGCATAAAGCAACAACGGCGTATTAGAGCCACATGAGAAAATAAAAACACTTGTCACTATGAGTATAAAGTCAGAAAATATCAATATAAAACCCATAATTTTATGAGAATAAAGTCGAATACAAAAAGAATCACAATGTTATGAGAATAAAGTCATAGTTATAAAAAAAACTCATAATTTAACAAAAATGTCATTCGTTTATGAGATTAAAGTTATCATATTGCTACAATAAAGCCATAATTATAAAAGAATAATGTTGCAATTTAAAAACAGGTGGGAAAAATATCATAATTTACAAGAATAAAGTCATACCCTGCTGGTCCACAGCAGTAGTATCTGTGTTGTATAAAGTACTTGATCTGAACTAGACTCAGTAAATCTCCTCAGTACCAGTAGATCATGCATATATTCACTGGGGGTCAGTACACGGTCTACTGTAAATGCATTTTGGATCAGTTGGTTTCTGCCTAGTTTTAGCCCCTGGTTGTCAGTAATGATGAAACCATGTATATTTGTTTCAGGCAAAAATCGCGATGATCCCCTACACCCTGGATGTCCGGATACGCGATTTTGGGTCACATGTCAATGTTCGTGGACAGCTCGTATGGATCCATGTCCAGTCCAATTGTCCTTAATTTTTCAATTTCATATTTCACATTTTCCCGGTCGTGCTGTGTTTACTGCTATACTCTGTCATGTTGAGCAGGTTGGTTTTTGCCACTCAGTCTGACTTAGAGGGGCGTGGACCGGGGGGGAAGTGACGTATGAGCATACCCTCTATAGTCTTGACAAAACCAACATTTTCTTGTAGTTAAAACCATTTTAGTTCAATCAAGGTTATCTTATCATCCTTATGGACTCAGAAATATATTATAGGCTGACAGTTACCATATCTGTATGTGAATATTCATGAATGAAGAATATTCACGATTATGATGAAGATATTTCGTCATAATTTTCGTTGACGAAAGCAACACTACCACAGACATGTGAGGGGTTAATATGAAATATCTTTTATGCCTATTACAGTTGTCCTCCTGTCCTATATTCTGTCATTTTTTTGTGTCTGCTGTTTCCCTTCTGTTTAAAGTGCATCTTCACCCCCACTCTGAACTGGACTGCTCCCCCGGCATGAATTTGAGAAGTGCAAAAAAATCAGGGTGAGGCCCTGAACTGCTCTTCAAACGCACTAGTCATTTGACAAAAACAGAAATTCTGTCACTGCCTCAGTTGCCCAGACCTCTTCTGTTATTTTGGGACTTTGCTGCTTTAACACATCAGCTTGGATCCAACCTGACAAACAGTTCAGCCGATCGATGCGGCGGTTGTGTCTGTAACGTTGCTGTTTATTTCAAGTGGGACCAGTGTTTCCAATTAGAGCAATAACGGATTTTCTCTTTGTTGTGGGTGAGACATTGCGAATCCAGCCCCTTCATCATTTCTGCATCGTCACTGTCTTTTTCTCTGTCTTTTGTAGGTGCTGAAGTACGCTCCGGAGGCCAATCTGTCTCAGCGCCATCGGAGGCCAAAGGTGCGCTGGGTCATAGATGAAGTCTTCCTCACACACCATGAAAAGTGTGAGTGCGCGTGTCCATCCCAGCCCCCCCGCTGAGACACTCAGACAGATGTATAAATCTGAGACTGTTTACCATCTTTTATCCATTTTGCAACAGACTTCATAACATAACAGCAACGCAAACAAATATGCAGCAAAGAAGAAAGCACCAATTATGCGACAGACAACCAACAACTTGTTCATATAAAATGACTTTTTTTCTTGCCTAAAGCCTTCCTCAGTTTGTTAAGTACTTTTAAATACACAAATGGGTTACAATTCAACAGCTAACATGTGCATCTCAAAGTGTTAAAATTTCCCAAAGACATTTTGTACAGTACAGTATGTTCTGACTGATTTTAACTTGTGTTTTACTAGGTTTTTTGTCTCGATTTGAGGCAGATCTTCCAGGTGCACGCTGAGATGAATGAGTGTGAGACAGAAGGAAGGTGGGGGATGGGCTGAAGGAAGTATAAACCAAAATAACACTTTATCTTGATGTGCAATTAGGCTAACCTCAACTCTTCAGATTTTTTGCAAACTATCACACTCAGCTGCTAATACACACATACACACCATGATTTCCACTCCTACCTAATGGCACCAAGTATAGTTATTACTTCATCAGTTTGTGAATGCCAGATATTCACTGCCCTGTTTTTCTACAAAGCGGTTCCATGTTTTGCACACATTCCTACGTGCAAATCTTCACGCTTCCCTTTGTCTGTCCCACTATACATACGCTTTTCTTTGTCTCTCACAAACTGTGTGTACTCTCTCACTCTATTCATTGCACTCTAATACATCAAACGAGGTGTCATATAAGGCCGCTGTGCTCTGCCCGCTTTTCTGAGCGTTCCTGGCATTCCATCTGCTAACCGGAATTCTGCTAACATGGATAAAACTGTGATCTTCAGACCTTAAAGGCATAGCAGAGGAAGGAGACAGAGATACTCAGGAAGAGAGAGGGGTGGGAGTTTTTAAAGGGAAAAGGGTATAAAACCTCCTCAATTCACTGTTTCAGTCAGCCTGTTCATGTTTCCAGCTCACCTGCTCACATGTATCACAATCTAACCCACTGTCCTGCCAGTTTAAAGCAGCACCACAGTGAAAAACAGATCTGTGGGAATTAGAGTAATGTTTTAGTGCTGTTTCCTTCTCTCCTGATGCTTAGAGAGGCAGAATGTAAGTGAGTGCCAGTCTGGCTGTTGCAGCTCAGGAAGCGGTCCTTTTGTTTAAGGGGTGGAGGGTTAGTCGCAGTCTGTGAGAGCTGGCAGCAGATACAAGCATGTGAATAAGTCAGCATGTCACCGCGGGTGCAAGTCTGAGCCTGTGATTGTTTGTGTGTATGCAGATAGGTAGAGTTTCACGGCTACACAGCGTAAAGTCAGTTATCATTTTCATACACATGACCAGGCAGCGAGAAATAAAGACACTGTCATCTTTCATCTTTTGATCCTTGCCTCCCATGTGTCCCAACATCTCACGATCACTTACAGGCTGGGTTTACACAGAGAAAATGGGATTTTACACACTTCTTTTGTTCTGAAGACAGACAAGGAATATATCTGGGCACTGAGACGATGCTTTGGTCACAGTGAAACCCGATCATCTGTGTGCCGACAGCGCTTTCATGTTCTGCATGTGTGTACTGTAAGTCATGGATGTTATTTCAGCAGATGTGGGATACAAAGCGCTTTTACATCGATGCAAGTGTGTCGGGTTATGTGGCAGTCGCATTCCAAGTGGTTCATCCCTTCCATACACACATGCACAGTCGCTTTTGGTCATAGTTCATCAAAGACTGCAGCTTCATTTAGCAGTAAAGAACCTTCTCAACTAGGCTTGTTTTCTCTGTTCTCTTTAGGGTTTTATTTCATTCCCGTGTTGCAATTTGAAAGACAAAGATAAACACAAACCCCCTCAAAGTGGGTGATTTGTTTTAAACTCAGAGAGGGTGGTTGGCAGGTAAATTACCCTGTATTTTCAGAAGCTAACGAGCCAGATGGCAATTAGGTAATGCGTCATTGTACAAGATGCGTTTTCTGCAAAATGTATCAGTACTGTACGACTGCATATGAGCTGAAATCTGCTGCACACAGGAGCTGTTTTGTTAGTGTAAAATGTATGCGTTGATGTATCGTATGTGTGCGTGCATCCTGAGTCCACCAATTTGTCGGTGTTATCAGCACATTCCATTGTTGTGGGCTACAAAGTGACATTCCTCTTTTTCCTCATAACTGTTTTGTTTTTCACTTCCACTTCTCTACAAAAGAACCGCAACGTCAGATACTTAAACCTGTTATCTGAACATTTCTTGGTTTATTCTAGATTCGCTTTCAGTACGCTTTAGTCCATTTAACAACAAAAAAACTGTTGTGCCGTCATTAAAGTCAGAGCAAAGTTGGGATGTTTGTCAGAGCAAAAATTGTCCAACTGCTTTTGCTGTATACAAAAAAAAATATTCATGATAAAACTGAATGCTTTCCCTGAATAATTTATTGTCTTTTTGTTGTTTTATTAAAAATATCAGCTGGTTGGTTTTGATAAATAAAGTATTTCTAGCATTACTGTCTCCGATGTTTTGATTTATTTTCCAGATCATATTTTAATCATAATAATAATCATACAATTTTTATATGTTTCTGATCAAGAGCTTGGTGTGATTACCTGTTATTGCAGTGTACCGAACCTCACAGAAGGTAAACTGTATGTATGTTTATATATTATTTATTTAACCATTTGATATCCTCACTGAGATAAAAATCTGTTTTCCAAGAGTGACCTGACCAAGAAAGAAAAAGCATTAACACTGTTACAACAATAAATAAAGACAGAACAAACAAACAACTTGAATACAATACAAATAAATATAATATCTGGTTATATACAATAAAAAGAGTTCAAGATCAATGTGGACAAATTTATAAACAATTTTGCTGCAAATTCAGAAGCAATCACATTGACCAAGTAGACTGTTTTTCTCAATCTTTTAAAATACAGTTAAATTGCCCTAAAGTAACAAGTTGTGACAGTTTCAGGTCTGCCAGTAAATCATTCCATGAAGAAGAGGCGGCGTATCGGAAAACTGTTTTATCCAACTCTGTTCTGACTTTGTAGGACGTTCTGACACTACAGACTACATGGCATTGACTTAGTTTTTATATACGGTACATTTGTACAAAGATGAAATGTAAGCAGCCCAAGGAGAGATCATGTTTTAATCATAATTGGCGAGATTTCTAAACAAATACCAGAATATCCGGACATGAATGGGAAGACATATAAAAAGCATACAGAGTACAATGGAGAACACAATGTCCACACCCAGTAATAAAACGTACAGAACAATGGTAAACAGTTGTCAACCCCTTTAGGTGTTATTAAGACGCATTCATTTCAAGAGCCGGTCACTGAAATCCAATAAAGGTAAGAATGTTACAAAAATGAAATATATCCTTTCAGGACAAAAAAAATAGGATTTGTTATTGAAGAGGAAAAGCAATTTAAGTTTCAGTCTGTCACAAAGAACTTCAATATGTGACTTTTATGACAAGTTCTGACCAATAAAAATACCTCAATCCTTACATAGTTATTTCAAGTTCAACTTCTTCTGCAGTTTTAATCGAGGAAACCTTTAACTTAGACTTGTCTGCACTTAACAACTTAATTAAATGAGACTGATTGATATCAAAATCAGAATGTAACAAGTGATGCCAGGCACAACAAACCCTGCCCCTCTCACGTATTGTAGCTTATTTTGGCATCGATCCACCATAATGTATACGTGTGTGGTGATGTCAGCATATCAGTTGCCTCTATATATGTGCCAGGTTGGAAGTAAATTGAAACAAAATGTATGTTTTTATAGATATTTGAAATTTCGCCCATTATAAGAAAATGGGAGAAGAAAAAAAAGATTTAAAAAATAAATAAATTAAAAAATTAAAAACTGAGCTTTGACCTATGTTTCCCAAAATGTAACCACATCTATTCTGGGTCACTGGCAATCTATAAACTCAATTTGGTATGAATTCAACCAATAGCTTTGCTGCTACAGACCTTTGAAATTTTGCCCATTATAAGTAAATGGGGGAAAAAAATTTTTTAAAAATTCATAAAAATTTTAACTTTGACTTAATTTTCCCAAAATGTAATCAGATCTATTCTGGGTCACTGGAAATCAATAAACCCAATTTGGTATGAATTTAATCTACAGTTTTGCTGCTAGAGTGTTAACAAACAAAGAAACAAACAAACCAAACCAAAAACAATACTCCTTGCTTCCCCTTCGGGGGGTGGGGTAAATATTCAAATATTTGTAATGATGAAGACGAGCAACTGATAATTATCATCAAAATAAAAATTTAAAGCAACTTATCACAGAGATTCTTAACTTGTGGACAATAACAGGGGACCTAGAATGAATCCATGGGGCACCTCTTTTGAAATAGAAATTTAAAAAAATGACAATCCAGAAAGATGGACAAATGGTATTCCTGAAAACCAAACAATAGCACAGTCAGATAAACCAGTTCAAACCATACACACTAAAAAACAAGAAACCAGACTGAGCTCATGAAATTGCGTTGTATGTCACACCAGTTCTTATGGCCTTTGGTGTGCTATACATACGCATTTTCATTTTTTTGTGTATTATTCAACATCATTTGATCGCGTGTCAATTTACACCAAGATCTCCAGTTTTCATATCCATAACCGCTAACCCTAACCACTAATTTGCGTGGTATGTGACGCAGCGTGAACATACACACAGAAAGCGTATAATGCGTACAGATAACATGCCAATTAAAAGTGGTGTGTGTTGTGTGCATATTGAAAGAAACACAAAAAGAACATCAAAAACACTAGGGTTCAACAAATAGAAACCTATAAACATATCAGTAACTATTTTATGGCATTATTAAGCCCTAACCATCCAGACACACATAAATAATAGAGAGGGCAAGAAAAAAGGAGATGGTGATGAAGATATAGTGAACAGTGACACCAAGGTCAGTAGAACGAGAAGAAGAGGAGGAGGCAATTTAACCAAGGTTTTATTGTCCTATTGCCGACAGGTCACCATGGAAAATAGTGATGCATTTTTAGAACTACTGTACTGTATCTATTTTGAAAACAGTGGTAGTCATTTGCATCAATGAGAAGTCTACCAATTACGGCACTTCTCACCTGTATTTTGCAGCAGCACTTTAGTGTCACTAGGATTTCAGCACCAGTTCTGCCTGATAAGCACCGAATAAGTTCATTTTCACTTAATTTTCAGTCTGACTTCTATTTATTTTATTACATTTCTTATTAAACTGGCAAATCAGAGAAATCCAAACTTTCATAAGCCAGTAATTCCCAATTACGTTATAATTAACTGAGTTCTGCTTGTTTACAGATCACAAATTGGAAAAAAATCCACTTTAGCAATAATGATGAAACTTGCAGAAAAGGGTCACCATTTGGATATAAATATATATTATTTGCCATGCATTTTCTATCTCTCAATCCTGTTTCCTGTCTCAGTGGCTGCCATGGCAACCCTTCCTGTGCTGTTATCATTATGCAGCAGTCTCTCCCCTACAGCCAGCCGGTCCCATCCAACCAGCCATCAAACAGCCAGTCATCTGTCCATCTATCCATCAGTCCCTTGCTGAGGAGTTTTAAAAGACCCGACAAACGAAAGCCTTCTCTTGGTCCCCACGGAGATGAGGAAGACAGAAAAGGAAACGTACAGCGGGATAAACAAGAGTGAGCAGAATTAAGATTAATCTTAAAAAGCTGAGTAAATCGAGAGAGAGAGTGAGAAGGTCAGACAGAGCGAGGCCATGCTATTTGTTTGAACCCATCATTCCTACAAGGCTGTTTTTATGTCTGTCAGCAGCTTCTTATCTGTCCCTTGTGGGCAAACCATACCAACACACAAAGACACACACACACACACAAAATGTCAACTTGCTTTGTCTTACAGATTAGCCAGCCCATGGACAGAATCTTTTTTGTTAACATGCAGAAAGCTAAGTGACTGTAGCGCAACACTTGACCTGATGTTTTAAACTGTCCTTCCATTGTGATACACGCTTGTATCACCCGTTTCTTTTGATCCAGTCATGTTTCACAGGCTCCCCTTGTTTCCATTATTTCCCTCTCATTGACTTTCTTTTTGCTCTCCATCCCATGATGCTTTCTTTGTGTTTCTTATCTGGATAAATCACCACCCTGCTGTTACCAAGGAAACCAGGAAATGAAACCACAAAAGATGGAGGGAAACATCTGAGGACCTTTATTCAAAACATGATATCTCTCTCCTTTCGGTCATCTTATATTTTATATATACCATTTGTCATTTGCCAGACTTCCCGTTCTCTGATGGTGCATATCTGGGAGCAGTGTCAAAACTGTCAATTTTCAATCTTAACGCCATGTATTAGTCATACGGCTGGCCTCCAATGTACATAATACCCTCACTGTGCTCACTCTTGAACCAATGTAATATCTCCTTCTTTGGACAGGGAGTCCGAGTTGCAATTTACTCCACAATGAAACATGTTTGCTTTCTGAAGAGGTCAATAGTAAGGAATTTTGAGAGGCTTTACAAATATCCTTCATTGACTGCCTTTTCATGACTGAAATTTCAATTTAATTTCCATTTTCACTTCATTCACTTACATACAGATTACAGACTTTTTATTGTGAGCCTGCTGCATCAAAGGGGCTCCATGTGAATAAAAAGAAATCACCAGCAAAAGAAGGAAGCTGAGTTATGGTGTGAAGAAAGTGAGCAGAGATCTAGACCATGTCCTGCTGAGTGAGTGGCATTAGCTATGGTTGTGTTGACAGAATGAATGTTATATATGTTTGCATGTACTTATGCTTATTATAACAGAAACTAATATGTAATGTAATGTGAACACCACACTGATAAAGTACTGTGGAGGTTAGACAGAGCATGACAAAAATAGAAGTCAGTGAGTTGCTGTTGGTGGCTATAATGGCTTTTCCATTGGACATCTGTGCAAAACTTTACTAATACTTACTAAATTTTGAAAAAACAGAAGTGCATAAAGGTTTTTCCATTAAATCACAAATACGATGATTTGTTTATTATCGCAAGATGACATGAGAAGTCATTCCATAAACATGGCAACAAATGTAAATATCGTGTTGATTTACAAATATATATTCATTATTATTACTATTATTATATATTACCCCTCTATCCTGGACTAAATTAAAAAATTATTTGGTTTCTTGGTGTGCCCACACATACCACGCCATGTTTCTTTTAAAACTCTTCTCCTTCTCTTGTAACGTCCATCAACATCCAATGTTTTTTTTTTAATTCACTCTAGTTGCAGGAAAAGGTCTTTCCATTGCAGTTTTGCATGATATACCAATTGTTCAAAGCCCAAATAACCACGTCTTGCCAGCGCAAAAATTTTTCATCAAAAAATTAGAGTTTTGGCGAAATTGTTTTTCCATTAGGTAAATTTTTATGTGCAAGTTATATTCGCACAATTTGAGGGTCAATGGAAAACTACTGATGCTGTCAGCTGCAGTGCTGAATGTAATACCTAGAGTAAACTGGTTACCTATCCTGAGTATGGCAGTTGAATTACCTCTTGATTTTTTGTTTCTGTGCCCATGTTAACACATTACAGCAGTCACAACAGCCGAGTGAGAAATGTGAGGCACAACCTAAGCCTTACTGAGGTCATCTAGAAAATAAGAGAAACAGCTTCTAAAGAAGTGCACAGCGACGACAGTGAAAAGCTCTGCAGATAGAGAATTATCTTAGCTGCAATATTTTACATTGCTTCACTGTAGTTTCAAAGTCTATAATAGATTATTTTTTCTGTTGTTCCAACAGTGAATTAAAATCCTGTGATGGCTCTTAGATGCTCAAGTTGTGACAAAATGAAATCACACTGATAGGTGTTACAAAAGGCAGAATGAGTGTTAAAAGCAGGAGCTGGATACCAGTAGCTGACTGATACTGGAAACACACCTTAGACTCTGTAGTCTGAAGTGAATCATGATTGCAGTTCTGCTTTTCTGAACGGCTGATTTAAAGCCAGTAATTTGGGAGTAGAGTGGAAATCAGAACCATCAGGGAGGGGTCAAGGGTAGGCTAATGCTAAACGCTAGGTAGTGACTCAGTAAAACAGCAAACAAAGTCATTTTACAGTCCTGTTTGACCGACCTATTAACCATAACTACAGTCAAGTTGTGTCAGAAAAAATGTGTTTTATTAAATAAAAAAAGGCTCTGACTTTTCAGGTGAACAACCTGTCACTCAGACCTGTCAATCAAAGCCTGACACAGACACCAAAGTCATTTATCTGACCTAAGATCAGATTAATGTACAAATACTAGCTGGACCAAAGAAGTAAGACTGGAATGATTCTTGGAAACAAAAACTATATTGAGTTTTTAGAGTGAATTTCAATGCAAGTCTATGGGAGTCAAGGCTTTTTGGAACCAACCCCAGCTGCCGTGAGTGCTATTACTATGTTAAGTTACTCCCACATTGGCTTCATTTTGGAGCCAAGGTCCTCACCCCAAGGGACACACACACACACACACACACAAGCAACATGCATCAGCACAGGGAAGCAGCCACTAGTCTGCAGGTAAAAGTAGACAGTGTGTTCCAGGCACTGGCGAGGGCAGCCAAACTACCTTTAGACCAGGTTCTGGCACAACTTCCCCTGCTGCTGCTCAGATACAGACTCCTCAGCCTGACAGCAGCCCCGGGACAGACACTCGGAGGTGCACCACAATTGTGTAATGGCAATATGACCAGAAAAATTTTTTTGTGGAAATTGGATCTGGTGATGCACTGGTTAGCAGGATTGCCTCACAGCAAGAAGGTTGTGGGTTTGATTCCAGCAGCAACCAGCATGTGCAGAGTTTGCATGTTCTCCTCGTACCTGCGTGGATTCTCTATGGGTAGTTCCTCCCATCATCCAAAGACATGCATTGATAGGTCAAGTGATCAATCTAAGGGTGTTTTCACACAGCGTACTCGAGTCTGTATCTGAATATGCTGGACCCCCAAGTCCGCTTAATTTTATCCATGTGAATGCAACCATTCCGTGCTCGAGTACCGTGCCAGAGTCCAGTTGAGAAGCTAGTCCTGGGTCTGGACTGCCCGTACTCCAACGTTGCCGTGTAAATGCGATCTGTGCCTGAGTCCGGAAGTGACGTAATCACCACTCCGACAACAGAAGTGGGTTACTCACCATGAGACCATGGCTAGCATGCCTGTTGTCTCCTGAAAAAGCCTCAGATCCACGCGGCACAGCCTCACCTTAACAACCGAACCACTCTGTGATATATCAGGGACAACAAAGCTCGCTCTTCTTCACTTTGCCTCAAACTAACAATAGGTAAGGGTTTGTCTTCTTCTGACTTCCACGTTTGTAGGATAGCGACAGAATTCCTTCCACACCGCCACCTGCTGTTTCGGCCCTGTAACACCCATTCGTACTCGGGCACGGGCCATGGTACATGCTTGTGAACGCAACAGCTGCAGGAAAGGTGTAAGCGTATCCAAGTACGGTACAGACTCAAGTATGCTGTTTGAAAACGCCCTAAATCCTCTATTGGAGTGAACGGTTGTTTGTCTGTATATGTCAGCTTTACAATGAAGTGGTGACACATCCATGTCATACCCTGCTTTTCGTTTTTTTATGAATACGGCAGAGCAGTTCACATATAGGCTCAGGCTTTACGGCAGCAACAACTTCACATCCTGGCCTGGGTTCTTTGCTGCACACGATGCCACCTCTTTCCCAATCTTCATGTCCTCCCTAATAATAATCCCTAATAAAGACAAAAAACCTGTTCGAAATATATGTGTAAAAAGTGAATAACCAAGTCATCAATGCGCACGTCTCTTGAGGTAAAATCTGTACTGTAAACATGCACTATATTGAACTGTAACCCTGGGAGGAGTGACGTGAACAGTGATTGTTCTTGTTCAACTAAACATAAAATAACCTAAGCAGCAGTATTCAGAAAAGAAGAAAACAATTCAGAAGGGATTTGGGAAACAGTAAATAAACAGCCCCTTTTCTGTGTTGTGTGTTTACTGCTTCACTGAGATGTAACAGGTCAGACATGTTTCCTTTTTGTGAAGAAATTCGCAGTAGTGGGGAAATTTTTTTTTTTTTATTTTCTGAGATCACTGCTGAAATAACTCAAATTTTTGTCCCCCTGATTTAGAAATTAAAACTCTTTTCAAAACTTATTTTTTCATGTGTGCAATTACCATCCAGTATATCTCCAAATAGAAATGCAATTTATGAGTTTCTTTAAGTGTGGGTCGTACATTGTCTGTCGCCTTGTGTGTTTGTTTTAGTGAAACTTTAGCAAGAGAAAAAAGTATGGTGTAAAGAAGTATGATGTAATTTAGGGTGTAATCAGCACACTTCAGCCTGCACAAGATCTGGTATGGAAAAGGTACTGACCAAAAGACAAACAGGGACAAGTGGAACCAGGTTCTACTTGACAGAGGAAGACAGAAAATTTGTGGGAGAGGAATGAAAACGAGGTAGACGTGCGTAGACAGAAAAAAAAAGGCTGTAAGACAGTGAAAAAAGGGTTTGAGAAAGATGGACAGACTTAGGAAAAGAGACACAGAGACAGATGATGAGGAGGTGGAGGAGAACTGATGAAGTCATTGAGGCGTGTAGGAAAGAATGGTGAGAATATGACCCATAACTGAGACACGATGTAGTGAGACAGGGTTGCCCTACATCACACACATTCAGCTGACATGCAGCAGAAATGAATGGGAGGAGCACTGTCAATCTGAACTTTCTTTAAAAACTGGGCCTTGTCTCTTTTTCTCTAGCCAATTTCTAATACAAGAAAAAACATGCTTCAGTATGACAGCTCATTACTGCATCCAATTTCACCATTCACTTTGTAATTTTGGGATGATTAATTTTGTCTTTTTTTTGCTCAAAATATCAAGTGCATGGAGTTTGTGTAAAAATGGGTGGGCAAACAGTTTACTTTTATTTTGCACTCTTTGACTTATTTGTCATGTCGGCTGATTCGCTTCCACCTGTCCCTGCCTGTATTTTTCCGCTCATTTGCATGTGATTTCGAAGTGATTCTTACATAGACTTCAGCAGGTACTCGTCCACCATCCACACATGCCATTATTTTTCAGTCCCTCATGACCCCCAGTCCCATCCTTCCTTCTTGTCTCTTGCTCCCTCTTTCCCCTCATTCACACTACATTATAGAACAGCTTTCATTTAGGTATGAATATTAGATATTTCCTTTGAATAATGGAGTGAGACTGTATGTGAGGAATCTGCAGACATAAGGAGAAAAAGGACAGACGTACTTGTGGGTCTTCACTTGCACATTTAAAATAGTTCAATAAAATGACATTCTCTGATCCAAACTGTTCTATTAAATAAAAGATTACCTTAAAGTGCAAGTCAAGAAGTCATGTGTGTGCTATTATGTGTATGCATAGTCGTCTTTCTGTACTCTTTTTACCACTGGTCTGGGGAGTCATAAGGGGGAGAAGAGGGATGACAATTCTAAGGACCCATGACGCACTGGGGCCCTAGAAAAACAGACAAAAAACATTAGTTATATATACATATATAGATATATATATTTTTTACATTTTTTTAAAGGAAAATTAGTAATATCTCACCATACAAGAATGTTTGCTTCACATGGCACAAATAAACATATTTGTTTTTTGCATTTGTTACCTCCGCCAATGAGGTTATGTTTTTGCTGGTGTTGGTTTGTCTGTCTGTCTGTCTGTCTGACTGTGTGCAAGATAACTCAAAAAGTTATGGACGGATTTGGATGAAAATTTCAGGAAATTTTGATACTGGCACAAGGAACATATAATTAAATTTTGGTGGTGATTGGAGGGGGGATCTGCCTTGGCGGAGGCCTGTGCTCTCCAAGTGCTTCTAGTTTTGTTTTGTTTTTGGCAAAAAAATAATAAAATCCAGCCAGCTTCTGACCCCCCCCCCCCCCCCCCCCCCGCCATTTCAGATATGGTTTGGTCCGGGTGTTAGAGCTCCTAGCTGAGGCTAGTAAATATACTTCCATCCACAATTGTTATTTGTATTTGTTTATCAATGAAAGAAAGTCAAATACTGTTATCATTAAAAAATATTATCAAAATGTTAAAAAGATGTCTTGCACATTTCTCATCGATCTTGCACAAAATCATAAAATCTATTAAAAGCAGAACATTGATCCATGCCTCCACATGTTATATTTTTAGGGTTTGCATGGTTTGCTGCATTGAAGTAGTGGAGCCTAAAATGATATTATTTTCTCAAAGCCCCAAATCCCTGGTGGTACCACTGCCACTGGTTGAAAACCACTCATTGTGCCATGCTATGATTTTATTTCCTTTCACCCTGCTGGGATTAGCTTCTGTAAAGGAGTCAATTAATATCTGGTCTCTGATAAGGATGGGGGCATTGTTCACACAAACAAATAAAGGCTGGTCCCACCGGAGCCAGAATAAGGGCCTGTCTGTGCCTGTTAGTATAGCATAATATAGCTACACCTTTGAATTAATATTGAAGTTTTAAATTAAACAAAAAGATCATGCCATGATTGTTTTTACTGAGAACTGGTATAATTAATTGCTTTTTGTCTCAGAGTATGTACGTGTTTTAATCTCTCAATCAATCTATAGTTTGCAGTAGCATACAAACACCATAAGGTGGCAAAGCTTTTCACAATAAAAGCCATGTTAAGAAATGAATGGTTTCCCTGATAGATAGGGGGATGGTAAGGGTTAAAGATTTTAATTTCATCAACTTCACCAAAGCAAACAAAATCGGACAAAAATTAGGTTTAATACTAAAATATGCCTATTTCCACGTACGACAGAAGCAAGTGAAACTTTCCTAAAGCCCTTCTCAATAATTGGGCACAGAAAGCCTGTCAGACTTTTAAGCATGTGAAGGCTGAAGTGACATGTGAATGGAGCTCATAGCATTTTTTTTTTTTTTTTTTTTTAGATATTTAGTCACTTAATGTGACAATCATTCATTTATTTATTTCTTGATGATGTGTTTACAGTGACAGTGGCTGGGGAAAAAACAGCAGATATATTTTAGGTTTAGAGGACAGTGGTGTGATTTTTTTATTTTCTGAAGCTAAAAGCCACTCTCAGCTGAATGCTTGCACCCATGTTACTTAACACAGACAGAGTAAATTTAGGAAGTGCATTACAGATCGACATAAGAGACTGAAAATAATATGGGTATTTTAGTTTAAGGACATCAGGGAACAGGTGATATGATTTTTCCATTGATATGGATCAGATATTCACAATTAAATAATATTGCATTTATATGATAATGGTTCTGCAATGTCAGAAAAATATTCACAGATATGAGAAAATATTTATTCAAAACTGCCTTCATATTCTAGCCTTAATGAATATTAATAATAGTTCCTTCATTTGCTCTGAGGTAAGATGCTTACTAATGTGAGCTCTGTTAGCCGACAGTTGATACGAAACAATGACAAATGTGAGTGAAACCAGTTGTATCGATGTTTCTTCTATGTGGTGTGCAGGATTTATTCAGGCTAAAATGATATAAAACCACCTAACTTAAAGTTAACATGAATAACTTTTTTAGAAAATGTTTGGGTATCTAATATTACATTTCACTGTACACTGTACTAAGTATAACTGTATACATGTCAAATGAACCTCTCATGTATCTTATTTTATAATCTTAATTAAAATGTTTGTTAATTAAATTAACAGTTAAGTGTGAAGATAGCTACTCATTTCAGTGTACATATCTTTCTTCTTCCTGTTTTTACAGAACTGTCCTATCATTTCCTCTGGAATATCTCTCTGATAACATTAGAAATGCCATAGAGTGGCATGCTGAGTGTTAATACTTGACAAGTAGTAAAAGTATCTAAGAGGGGCTAACAAAGGGTCATCTATGGTCATGAGCTGTGGGTAGTCACTGATAGAGTGAGATTCATCACATCACTTCAAAAGATCACACACTACAAATGGTTTGAAAGGAAATTCCTCTGCAGGGTGGATGGACTCTCGATTGGAGCTGGTATGGGGAGCCCAGAGTGGAGACACCGCTCCTCCACACCAAGAGGAGCCTGCTGAGGTGGTGTCAAACATCTAGTCAGGATGATGCTGAACACTTCAATGGTGAGGCGTTTTGTACATATCCAGCCAGGAGGAGACCTCAAGGCAGACCCACAAACTGCTGAATGTATACTGGGATGATGCCACAGTTAAGTTTATGCACAAAGTGGTCAGATTTAGGAAATGATTGTGGTTAAGGCTAAATTAACCCATTAAGACCCAGTGCTACTTTTGCGGTAGATCCCAAATGAATTTTTCTCTAGATGTAACCTTTCTTAAGTGATTTATCACCATTTATTATAATATCATCCTCTGTATTTTGCACGAAAATCAGGTATTTTCCTATATTTAATTTTTTGATCATGTAGATGTTCATAAAAGCTCAGATAAAAGTTAAGGGTTATCACATCAAAAACAGAGAAAACTGAAGAAAAACTAACTTTTTCAGCAAAATTTATCATTAACTGAACATAAACCCAGTGTCTTCATTCACTGTCATTGATCCAACCCCATGGGTTTTACTGGTGAATCAATGTTGTAGAAGATGACGGTGTTTCCACGTTCACTACGGAGCCTCTGAACGTCCAAATGGGTCATAGCTGATGACCATGAAAAGATGACAAACTGCCTTTTTGCACCAATTATTTATATGTATTGATAGGATTAATGGATCAACAGGTATTAATCATATTAGATCAGTTGATACTTTTGATCAATGGTAGATGTTTGGGACTTTAGGGGTTAAGAATGTTATATGTTGACCATTTTCTTCCTACTAAGAAGTTTATCACTGAAAAGACGTCACCTTATTTTATAGTCACTTATTCACATGACCACAAGTTTTTATGGTGAAGCCGGGCTGTTTTGTGTGATGCTATTTTTCTGTGGCTTTATTTTGCATGAAGCTTCAGAAAGTTTCACACCTGATCTCTAAACATATAACAACAAACCCAAACAAAATTTAAATTTCATTGTCACTTCCTGAAAAGTCAGCTTTGTGAAATTACATTTATAGCAGAGTCATACTGGAATAGAACAGGGCAAAGAGATCACAAAGAGAAAGAAAGGGGGAGAGAGGTGCAGGAAGAAACAAATAACACAAGGCCGGAGGCGCCGGAGTCGTTTTAATTTGATGGAAGTGATTCACTGCTGTGGGTATGTGCCGTTGTTGGGGAGGGGGTGTATTAGTTATAAGAGAGTTAGTTCTGGCGGCACAGGAACCTCATTGCACAGTTTATTCTTACAGGCTATTCAATTACCTGAATTACCTGGTGCAAGGATTTAAGAGCTTACCTACACACAAACGCACACTCACATGCATTAACACCGGCGTAACAGACAAAACATGCGCAAATACGACACAGACATACACATGTACAACCCACCAAACCCTGCTAAAAGAAAACTGCAAACATCAACAAGACAGAGGAAAACACAGATTTGAGTCACATTTAAATGAGATTAAGAGCTTTACCTCCAAAGTGACATATTCTAATCAGGTTTGCTTTGTGCAACTACTGGATCTATTCTAGTACCCGCACACATACACACACACACACACAAACACACACTCTACAGGCACAGCCATATCACTGGATGACAGTTTAGTGCACATTGAGACGCAGTTACGAGCAAGAATATAGGCATGGTTCCTGTTTATTCCTCGAGGTTTTACAGCACAAACACAAGCCTCTGTCTTTCTCTGAATTACTACGGGTTCTGGCTGTTGTCTTCTTCCCTGCTTCTCTTTACTGTATAACACCCCTTTCTTTACCTCATTACTTTTACAAAAAAAAATATATATATATAAATATATTTTAAAAAATATCACCTGCTTTCAGACAGGTTGGGTTCCTGGCAGCAGTACATCTGGCTTGGCAAAGTACAACAAACAGAGCTGGCACGGTTCACAAATGGGAACGGTGCCAGTCATGCCCTGGTTGATGCCTGACTCCCACAGGTTGGTCAGGATGTCTGTTCAGCAGGGATGTGGATATCTGTGGGAAATGGTGGGAACTTCAAGGCAAAACTCTGTGCCTTATATTTAAGATAGTGTCGGTATGTTCGCTCCCCGAGACAACACAGTGGGACCTTGTACAAAATGTGAACCCAATGGTTGCTGTTGCACCTACTGTTTAGTACAAACTGATTTTATTGATCTGTATTTGTTGTGCTATGCTTGCTAGCAAATTCTTCCAAAACTGTTTCATTGATATTTTTTGTCTTCCATGCATATACATAACATCTCTCCTGGGAAAATGAAAGACAAATTAGCTCTTGCAGTAACTTGGCCTACAGGATGTAGCCTGGAGGAATAATACTGGGCAACCATTTCAGTCAGCATTCTGCTCCCTTACGTTATCTACATATTACTGCTTTCAGAGGCTCCATCCATCTATCCATCCATCCATTGTTTTCTATTCATTTTTTCATTTATTTATTTGTATCAGAAATGTAAATAGTTACAATCCATAGAGTATAATAAACATTAAAATAATAATAATAATAATAAAAAGGGTTATAAATATAAAAACAACATGCATGCGCAAACCCTATCAATAACAATTTCAATAACATATTTCAATAACAAGTTTAAAGATGCTGGTGCCAGTATTTAACAAGTGTAGAATCAGCATAAAAGTCAGAGTTAACAAGTGTAAAAATCACAACATTTGGAGAGTGACTTAAACACAGTATAAAATTCAAAATTGCTTTCTGTAACATCTCATAATAAGAGCGAACATTATTAAAACAGAACATACCACTAGCACTACAGCTACGATAAAAACCATGTATAATACGGAACGCATTGTTAAAAGCAACTCTGACTGGGTGAGTAGTACAAGGTTTAAAATTAACCCATAAGTAACAGAGATAAATATTCGAGCAAAAAGATATGAACAATTTATTGTGAACAGTAGTGGAACAAAAATAAAACCTGCGAGAGATAAAAATTACTCCTGCCATAAAGAATCCTAACCTTAGTTTGAATGTCATTATCATCACTAATATTATCAGATACAATATGTCCAAGGTACTTGTAGGTTTTGACATATTCTAATGGAAGGTTATTCAACTCAAGTTTAGTTTTTACATTGTACCTATTTGTGTCAAACAGCATAATCTTTGACTCATCAGAGTAAAATAAAATATCATGAGACTGACCGTACTGGGAGCAAGTGTTGAGCAACTGCTGGACGCCCTTGGCAGATGGAGCAATTAAGACTATATCATCTGCATACATCAGATGA
This sequence comes from Sphaeramia orbicularis, assembly GCF_902148855.1. Classification (NCBI taxonomy): domain Eukaryota; kingdom Metazoa; phylum Chordata; class Actinopteri; order Kurtiformes; family Apogonidae; genus Sphaeramia; species Sphaeramia orbicularis. The sequence continues at coordinate 22,302,692 of NC_043969.1, read as the reverse complement.
TTAAAAAACAATTCCCGAACAACAACAACCAACTGGAACATTATTGAGTTCAATACTCAACAATTTGGTATAAAAATTAAACAGGAGTGGGGAGCGTTTTCCACCCTGTCGGACACCATTTGTGACAGAGAAATCCTAAAATAGTACTGAACCCCAACGAACACAGTAAACCTGACTAGAGTATCAATATCCTATGACTCTAACAATATACATTGGAACTCCACCATAGACCAATTTTGACAATAATTTCAAATGACTGAGTCGATTGAACGCTTTAGAAGCGTCGAGATAAGCTACGAACATCTGAGATCCATGTTTCATATAGTACCGAATCAACTCCTTCAATGCAAAAACACACAGGTCAGTACCGTGTTTGGATTTCAAGCCAAACTGGTTGAACGTTGTATATAAGTAGGGTTCAATCCTGTGAAGAATTATACCCTCCAACACCTTGGTTATAATATTAGACAAGCCAATGGGGTGATAGTTGTTTTTGTCACTAATACGTTTGTTAACCATTGTTAAAATTTCATCAGGGTTGAGGGAGAAAATGTTTCCTCCTTCAAAGGGGGGCCCAATAGAAAGAGTTTGAGAACCACTGTGTGAGGTGCAGACAGGATGTGACTCAGGTCTGGATTAGTCGGCCCCAACAATATAATTCTAAAGTACTCTCATTTTATCCTGCACTTTGCCACCAAAGACAAGTCTGAATTGTTTTAATACTAGATAACCAGACTAACCAAAAGAGTTTTGTAAACATAACTGTGAGACTAAACTACTGACAATCACTATAGAGCCAAGACTCACCTGTTTTGTCTGTCATCTGCCATGCTATGGGCCACCCAGGGTTCCCACAGGGTATTAAAAAGTCTTAAACGTCTTGAATTTACAAATCAGCATTTAACACCTTAAAAAAGTATTTAAAAGGTATTACATTTCATATGGTAGGTCTTAAGTTACGTTGCCATAATTGACTGAATTGTGTGTCTGTTAAATGTCCAAGCTGCAAATGTTATTTCACTTAGTTCCACATGTTCCAACCCGACAATTTATATTGAAATTAGGAACCAATTATCGCTAACTTTGCAGCCCCTGGGGAGAAATGACTTGGAATGGTGGTAATCAAGGCGTTGGAGTAAATAAAGAAAATTTCCTAAACTATAGGAGTCATGAATTTTTGCCAGTATGTGAAATGGACATTAAATTCTGTTCTAATTAGCCTTAAAAAGGTCTTAAATTTAACTTGTAGAAACCTGTAAGAACCCTGGCCAGCTGTGGCAGGTTGGCCGTGTGATTCCCACTCTATGTATTCTCATCTGTTATGTATGTATTCTCTTCTGTTGTATATCAAGCAATGAAAACATTGAAATGTTTTGTTTGTTTGTTTTCATGTGGAAGCCTTGTGTTAATTGTAAATAGGGTTAGGCAAAGTAAGTCTTTACTGCACCCTAAACCCTTTCGTTCACTTTGTATAAGATATGGATATATTGTTATTGTTATATATATTGTTTTTGTTTGTTAAGTAATTAACAACTGAATAAACTACTACTACTACACTCGTCATCCAGCCCACACTCCCTCTTTCCTTGGGTCCTTGTGTGAGACACTGAACCCCCAAGTTCCTCATGGTGGCCCTCACCTGAATGGTTATTATTAAGAGGGTAGCTCTTTAATGCTCTAGTAATAGATATGATAATATCAGATCTAAACCACTACCAAAAGGAGCCACAGTTGTGTTCCATCTCCAGTCACTTGTATTACAATAAACTAAAATGTAATCTTGAATTTTTCTCCCCATGACACCAAAAAAAAGTATTTCACCCTGAAGGTTTAAGTCAGAGGTGGAGTGGAAATGGTTCCTGGGTTGAAGATGACCCAGTTATTTATTGCTGACCGCTGTTCTACCTCCAGGGCTGAAAAGTGACACAAGTGTCAGAATCTGCAGTGACTGGATGCCTAAAGCGGCTCAATATCTGTACATAAAAAGGCCAAACTTACAGCAGAAACATAATCAGAGCCTGGTACAAAGGACAGTTTTGGTCTCTTTAGTTAATTTGTATAAAGGGTGAATTTTTATATCTGTTTAAATCATAGAAAGGCCGGAAATATTATAAAAAGAAATTAAATGAAATTCCTCTTTGTCATTTGTTATCTCTGCTGTGAGTAACTTATGGCTTGCCACATATGATTATAAAAGCAAATATGTGAATCTTAAACCTGAAAACCAGGTGTCTGGCTGCCAAATGGATATCCCAATAGTCAAATGTTCAACTGCAGCCAAAGTAATGATCTGTGCAAATGGGTGGATGGGACACATTACAAAGCACCTGAAGTACTAATCTAACATTCAAGCGGTTAAAGTAAAACACATTTCATTACCGACGACCCCTCACATCCCCTTAACTGCTCCTTTCAGTTAGTCCCATCAAGCAGGTGCTATACCTCTGGCCAGAAAAAACATAGAAAAACCCTCTTTCATTCCCACATGAGCCTGGATTTGGTTTATGTTAAATGATATCTTTGAGCTTCTATAACCAAAGATAATTGTGCATCATTTGATAGATAATATAAATAATTATAAATAAATAATAATAATTTACTATTACACACTAATCCCAAAGGCTCCTACAAAAAACTGTGGATGCTTCAGATCTTCGGAAGATTCCTCATATACGGTGGTATTTTTGTCATTAGGTCAGTGTAGATGGCAATGACTTAAATTAACGATTAGAGATGATTAGGAAAGCATACAATATAATACAAATCACTCTTAATTGTAGCCCTCTTACTTTATTCTTCATTTCCCCTGATTCCTTATCATTTAGTCAATATTAACAGTATTGGGCAAAACTCTTAGCACATTAGATTTGTTGGTTTAGTAAAGTTGGAATGACCACACACATGCATTTCTCAGTCTTGGTACTAAGATAAAATCTGGATTTATGGGAAGGGTGTACAAAATTAAAAACAAAGGTTTCAGGAGAAAAAACAGCTTCTATAAACCAAAGACGTAGTGTTTACCATAACCATTAGAACTCATTTAGTTCAGAATTGTGTGTCTTTTAAGGCTGTGCACATATCTCCTGTATTTTCTTGTTGTATGTGAAGGAAATAGACTGAGAAATAAATATGTATGTTCATTTCAACCAAGGACACCTAAGACTTTTGCAGAGTACTGTACATGGATCCCCAGACCGAGCACTCTTCCCCTCTCACAATGTGGTATCCTTTCTACCCGTTCTACATGCTCACAGCCCACTAACTCTGTGTAATAAAAACACCTGACTTTCCATTTCACTCCAGAATACATTGAAAAACACAACCAAGCAAGAGAAGACACACACAGAAAGACCCACTCTAGGCTTGTCCGTCTCTCAAGATAGATGGAGGGAACACGCTGAACCTAAAAACAACATGAGCAGAGGAAATAACAGCTTTTGAAAAACAACATCACACAGTGACATATTTCACCTTGCAACTGCTCCAAGCAGGAAGGTGTGTGGTCTGTGGTGAGTTTCTGAATTATAAATGATTTTGTGTCTGCTGTGTGTGCATGTGAGTGACCCATCTGGGAGATTTGGGGTTGGTCAGACCAAAAAAAGGTGCAAAAACAGGAAACACATGGTAGTGGAGGCTACACAGCTCACCTCAGAGCTTTTAACACACACAGATACACAAACACACAGACATGGATATAGAGGTTTGTTTTTTTTTTCCAGAAGATGCTCTAGCTCCTGTGTTGTTGAGTTCTTCAAGAAGGTAGAGTGCAGATGTTGCTGGATGCTTCACTATAGTAGAATCTACATAATAATTCTGGAAGGTCTCAGAGTGTCTGTGTGTGTATCTGCGCAGTTCTGAGAAATTAAAACGTTTTTAACTGGCCAATTTGGTACCTACAGTTCAGGAATAGTCTCATCTCAACATTTTTTGGTGGTGGTCGGAGGAGCCATTTGGCGCGAATTGGCCACCACGCTTCCGTCAGCCTGCCCCAGGGCAGCTGTGGCTACAAACATAATTTACCACCACCAGAGTGTGAATGTGAGAGCAAATGAATAATGGATTAATAATGTAAAGCGTTTTGGATTGTCTTTTGGACTGTTTCATATGCGTATATCCCTTTTTATTTCTCCTTCTTTTGTTTTTTACTATTATTATTACAAGTGTTATTGTTGCTTTGTTTGTCAGATGTTCTTTCCCCTCCCCCTCCCACCTGAAGGAGGGAGGGGGTGGGATGGGGGGATAATGACCTGTGTAATTAATGCATTTCAGTCCATTATAAAATATGCTTATAAAATAATAAAGTTGTAAATAAATAAATAAATAAATAATAAAAATAATAATGTAAAGCATTTTGAGAGCCTTGAAAAGTGCTACAGAAATGTAATCTATTATTATTATTATTGTTAAATATCTTTTTTCTTTAAAATTCCTTTTTCTAAAGTTAGGAGGGACTGACTTAATTCATGTTGCTAAGCGGTTGCCAGGGGGAGGGACAGGAAGCAGCCTTGCATGTCAGGAGAAAGTTGCGCAGTACCCAGGACTATCTTCTTAGCTGGACTCTGGTACGGTACTCACGCATGGAACGTTTGCATTCACATTGTTAAAATTAAGTGGACTTTGGGGTTCAACGTACATGGATATGGACTCAGATACCCAGTCTGAAAACAGCTTTAGGAACCAAACTGCCTGCCCCCCACCCCCCCAGCTCCCCTGTAGAGCCCCTTCTTGTGTGACTCATTTAGAAAGCTTTTCTTTCTATATTCCAAAATAATATGGACTGGTGCCAGATCTCCAACACTGTGAGGTAGGTCTAGTTATGCAAGACTAGTAGCACGCAAGAATCGGTAAAGCACTAAAAAAGTAGCAAATGTTTATAGATACCCTCGGCTCCTAAGGCTTCAGCTCAGAACTGTTTGTTTACCAAGTGGCTCTTTATGCTGCATTCAAGTACTGTGAGTGTGAGAACTTTTTCATAAAACCTTCAAGCAACTAAACAATCCCAAAATATAAACTCTGCCTAAACCACAGCAGGGAATTAATGTCTGTGGGGATTTTTTTTTCACCGACTTCATACTTTATAAAACCTTCACCTTCCAGGGTTGTTTCCCTCAATTGCCTGATAAACACTCTGCCACCAAAGTTACAGGAATGTGAACCACAGTGCATGTTTGACTTGAAGAGCCCACTTAAGAAACACTTCTGTGAAAAGATGATCCTTTAACAATGGTAAAATATAGGAGATTTTTACTGTCAGGTTTTATTGCGATCAGTAACAAAATAATACAGAAAATGGAGTTAGATTCAGTAGAACTCACTGTGTTCTGTGAATACATGCCGAAATAGAATAGTGCAGGTTGAAAGTCACTAAGTTCTATAGCCTCCTGATACGACTAAAAATGCAAGTTCAGGTCACTAAACAGAAGCATTCCTGTAATAAAGTCACCAAGCATAACACAAGAAAGGACAGAGAAATGCACCTTATGCTCTTTGTTAATTTATGCTCTGCTCCATCATTATGACAAAGACATTTCCAGCTCTGGAAATGTCTGGTACACTGGTAGACTGGTACACAGACCGTTACTCTAGCAGGGATAAAGTCACATTGGAAAGTTGCAAATGCTGTTCTAATGCTTTTTGAAGACAAGGACAAAACTAGACAAGCAGAGAGAAAAATTAAGTTACAACAAAGACGACAAAAATAATTTATTCTGGGTTCAGCTGTTGGAAAGACAGACTTCACGGAAAAGCTGTTAAACACTCTGAAAAAGTTTGATTACCTTATGTTATATAATCCTGACTTGCGGACGGTTTCCTGGATTGGACTGTAAAAACACACTAATAATAACTTGTTTTGCTGGAAGCCAAAACACTCTGGCCAGGAATCATCTGCACTGATGCAACATGAGTCTGTATTTGTGTGTTCATCAAGTTGTTGTGCACGCAGCTGTGTGTATTTGTGTGAAAGTGGATTTTGGTTTAGATCATGCAGTGGCAAAAAAAAAAATATTTGGTTTTTCTGTGAGTGTGTGCGTTAGAGGCAGATGTCCGCAGGCAGGTTATCTAAATTATGAAGAGAATCTGCTCTCTGATACTGCAGCATTATAACTCACAACTTATAATCACAAAATACACATACAAGGGCCATCTGAATGGTTAATGATGCGTGCAGGGACGACGGATTAAAGCAAATAAAGCATAAACACAAACGGACACGATTCACACAGATACACACAGTGACAGTGCATCCAGACCAGTCGCCCTGAATGCCCCTCAGCTACATAATTTACACTGAGAGTCTGTGAGCATCTGACCTGTTTTTTGATGATGTTGTTGAAATCATTCAGACCATAATTCATGTCTATGCAACATCCTGACTCAGGCGTACATATTTTTATGTTTTAAGTTCAATGTATGTGATGAAAAAAGGGTGCACTGGCTTTTACCTCCTTTAGTCTACATTACATTTCTTCTACAAACACATACAAAAAAAGAACTCAACATGTGAAAGCAGAGGAACTGGAATGGGCAAAATGGCAGGTGCTCTATGTTTCTCTCTTTCCCTCAATCCATCAAAACATCTACAAAACTGGTTTGCAATATTGTTTGTGGCTGCACTGTCCACAGTAAGATGCTGCCTGTCAATCATCTTATCTAGATGTTCCAGTGGGTTAGGGATGCACTGACACTACTTTTTTCCAGACTGAGTACAAGTACTTACATTTGATTACTTGCTGATACCGAGTACCGATAAGAGTACTTAATAATATCATTACAGTTCTTAGTTACTTTGAAAATGTGCTTTATTGTCATTGATATTAATCTGACTGTAACTAAGTGCTGCGACTGACATTTAATGCATTGGAATGAGCATTTCTCAAACAATCCACCAGAGGGCGCCGCTCTTAATTAACCATACTGGACAAATAGCCCGAAGGAGAGGAAAGTTTTTTGAGAAGAAGAAGAAAGTCAGTAATAACAAACATGGTGACGACAGAGGAGGTAATACAAATGTGGATACTAATATTGATATTGATTCTGATGAGGGTAGTTGGCATAAATATATGAGTAGTTTTTCACAAACTCACACAGTCGCTCTTTGAAAAGATCCACCACTTCCACGGTTCCCGGTGATATTGTTTCTCCATCTGAGTACGCACAGAGCCTTATATATAAGATAATATGATGATCTTTATATGGCTCTGGGTACGCATCTGCAGGCTCCTGGAAAATGGACATAATTACGTGTGGAATGTACGCAGAGGACGGACAGGACGCTCCATCAATATCAGTCTGTGTCTTTAAAGGTCCCATATTATGCTATTTTTCAGTCACGTCATATAGGTCTCAGAAGCCCAAAAACATAGTATTTAAGTTTGTTCACCCCAAAATCATCCTTTGTTCGGAGTTTCAGCGGTCGAAAAAGTCACTCTCACCAGCCCTCCTCAGAACAGGCTGTTTCTGGGCCTGCTTCCGGGTATGCAAATGAACGCATCTGTCCACGCCCACTCCCCCTCCCCTCTCTGGGAGAGGACGCGGCTTACGCTAGCGGTACTATGCGCTAATGTTGACTGTGAAGCCCCTCTCTCGTCTACAATACACATGTCTCAGACAGAACGTCTTTCCAAACACTGGCTTTCTTTGCCTTGAGGCGTGATTGAGCCCCGACGGAAAATGGCGGTGTTGTGTCGGGTTCGTGGACCTGACATGGAAAGACGCCTGCCGCCACTAATGCAGGCAGCTACTAACAAGCTTGATGCTAACTATACTGATGCCAACCACAAAAGGCCCGTGTTCAAAGTAGTTATGTTGAATGTCTCTTGATATTATCAGCTCTTGCATGTTAACAGGGATGCAAACGTTAGCAGCAGTAACGGCGCTATGTTAGCTGCCATGCTAACGTTAGACGTACACATCAACAACCACCAGCTTATCCGTAATGTAGGGTTATGCAGTAAAGATACAAAAAAATGATAAGAACTTACATCTCCCACACTTGTACTTGGGTCACGAAGCGTTGGAACTGCGTCCTTCTTGATTCGGAGTCTTTGTGCTAAGCCGGAGCTGTACGGGCCCATGTTCGAAAAACACTCGTCCGTGAAATGCCGGGCATACACATACAAGCGTTTCGGAATGTTGTTTGGTACATGACCATCAAAGATATAATCCAGCCACTTTTTTCGGAGAGGCTCGGAAGTGGGGAGCAAAAATAAACTTTCGTGTTGGTGTGTGCAGCCAACAACACCACAACTTGCGTGTCTAGCCTTCGCCATGTTTGTTGTCCAAGAGGTACTTTGCCAGGGTGGGGCTTACCTTTTCATGCAGGGTGGGGGCACAGTCAGGGGGAGGAGTTAAATCCGCTTATGTCGTCATAAGCGGACCCAACTCAAACTCGGCCGTTTGAGCAGGCATTTTCACAAAATGTGGTGTAGGCAAGGCAGGGAGGAAACAGACAGTTTTCAAATTCGAACCTCATAATGAGGCTTCTGCAACACACACTACTATAAGAAAACTTTCACAAAGTGAGATTTGCATAATATGGGACCTTTAACATTACTTTTGTCACTGTCATTTATTTAAATAAATCTCCACACTGCTGACATTACTCCTCTGCCACATACTTGCTGCCCTATGAGGCAAACATCACACTGCTGTCAAGTGGTATCGGTGTGTTTGTATCAGAGCACTTTTACGAGTACCAGTATTACTACACACACTCAGTACTGGACCAATACCCAATATTGGTATCAGTACTGGTGCATCCCTACTGCAGGTGTACCACAAGGTTCAATGCTCACTCCATTCTTGTTTTCTCTGTATATTAATGACCTTCCAAAAGTTGTCTTAATGTTGATTTCAAATGTATGTTGATGATGCAGTCATTTGCAAAAAGCATTCAAGATACACCCTCCACTCTGACATCTGCAACAGCTCATGTAAATAAATGACTTTTAAAATCTTGCCTGTTACTAAATGTAAAAAAAAAAAAAAAGCTGTTTGTATGATGTTAACAAAAAAGCCAAGGCACATGAAACATTCTGGTGTCTTTTTGAGTGAAGACAAACTGCAAATTGTGAATGACTTACATTGGATTCAACAATGTAACACTATGAAACTGAAAACTATAGAATTTGAACAGATTAGGTCATTTTTAACACTTTCTGCTGCTACAATGTTTTTGGACTCTGATCTTCTCACATATTGAGTACTGCATCACAAGATAGTCCCTAACAGGAGTAAATGTAATCAGAATAATAGAATCACTTCACAAAAAATCCTTAAAAGTCACTGATAAAAAAAAAAAAAACATTAAAAAAAACACTTTCATTCCATCACTGCAAGCATTTTAGTCATGTATAATCAGCTGAGTTTCGACAATTTTTAAATGAGTGTTTTATTTGCAAGGTTCTACATGGACTTGTCTCTCCTCCCATGTCTGAGTTTTTTGAACTAATGACACAACCTTAGCATTTTCGCTCTAATCCTTCATATTTACATCTGCTTTCGTTCAATACAGATGTTTATTAATGTTCACTGTCCCTGCCAACGAAACTAATAAAAAGACAAAAAGATGAATGTAATCAGATATATGGTCTGACTGAACAAACTAAGGTGCACACATTGGTGCTGTTTCTTAGGATGGCGAACATTAACTACCATTTCACATCACTGAAGTCATCTGACTAAAAGGTGGAAAAAACACTGATAGAGTACACTTGTAAATGTGAGATGTATAATATACACAGCCCTGGGGGTAATCAGACAATACATCATCCCCCATTCAAAATTTTAATTACAGGGAACCAAATGCAATATATAAAAAAATACAGCCTCCCCATCACACCTATCAATGCCATATTTTATGCAGTGTCCAAATGTGTCAAAGTTAGAGCATATTTTTGATTTATACTTAATTCCACTTCACAATGTTTGAGGATATAGTAGATAAACTCACACAAAGTCATTATTCTACTCACATAGCAGCAACTCAGGTGCAGTGACTGTTTAAGCCCAGTTAAACATCCCTGACCTGACTCTTTGTTGAGCGGTTCATTGAAAATAAGCCTTAAACTAAGCATCGTTTTAACCAGTGCAGTTGTTCACACGCCAGGTTTGACAGGTCATCTAAGCAAATGTGTGAGAGTAAATGTAACAGCCTAAATAAAAAGGATAATTGAGTTCCAACGAACTACAAATGCGTAATATTTTAGATTCAGCAGTGCGCTTCAAATAATCCAAAGATAAGGTAATAGATGAACACCTTTTTTCTTAATGTTTCCCACATAAATCAGACTACAAGAGTAGCTGAATGTAAAAAATAGTTAAAAAAAAAAAAAATAATAATAATAATAATAATAATAATACTTCTAAAAATCAACAGTGTCTCTTACTTTAAAATAAGTTTAATAGTCCTAACAAAACCAGAGCTAGAGTAGAGACTTCCATTAATCAAAGCCTCACTGGCTCCTGTCTTTGTTGGAACATCTTCAACAGTTCTTTTCATTACACTGAGAACTTGGACAGAACAGGTGCAGACAGACATTTTAACAGAGGACAGACAAACAGAAGGAGATGTGAGGTTATGTTTGACTGTCATTAATTCAGTCTTTTCTCTTTCTTTAATGGAGATGAAATATCCATGAAATCTTTGTTCAAATATATTTGATTATTGAATCCATCACAACATAAACTAATTCCACCCTGTTCAAGCAAATTAAAGGGCATAAAGTAAACATGTACACTGCTTTTTAAGAGACCACAGTTTGATGTAAATTTACAGAGAGCCAATATGTGTTCTGTGTTTGCCCTCTCATCAGCAGATTATTCATATTTGAAGGTAAATAAATTCAGTTTACTATACGTGTTTGTCCTCACAGCCTCGTGTAAAACAGAAATGTTTTGACAAAATGACACAAAATTTTGTCACAAATGTTTACAATGATGCCAGGATGAACTGTAATGATTTTAGCAGTCAAAGGTCATGATCACTGTGACCTCATGTCCACATGTCCAGTCTTATGGCCATGATATCTCCAATTTGAAGGACTTTATTTCTAATTTGATCTCACTGTCTCACTGAGAGTCAAGGATGAACTGATTAGATTTTGGTGGCCAAAGGTCAAAGGTCAGGAACCTCATAATACACATTTTTGCCCATAATCACAAGTAACGGAGAAAACTCTTGTGATGAAAGTCCTATGCTGCTTTAATATAGCCAAATCAAACGAGACACCAAGTAAATTTCTGGCCTGGAAAAATGTTTTACATGCAGCATGAAGAGCGTTTAATAAAACATTTTTTGTCAAAAACTCATTTTAATGTCAAGCTTTTGAAGCTTTTAGTGAGGAGCCTGTCAGTGAAGCAGTCCACTGCAGATAATTACCACCAACAGAAAAGCTGTTTGAGATTATTCCAGACAGAGAGTTTATGAATTCAATTTAGAAACCATTAACCAATAAATAAGTTACCACATAAAGAATGGCTGCTTTGAGAACAGTTAACATTAGTATTAATAGATTTGCACAAAGTTCATTATAGTGCAGGTGCCACTAATAACTTTACAATGACTGACTATTACTAATGCAAGCCAATCATTTTAACAACACTACAGCTCATATGTGAACTCATCATTATGATGTTAATTGTAGCTGTGTTGTTTGTGCTGTTACACATTAAGAATAACTAAGGTGTGGCGACTGGCTACAACATATTTTAAAACGCAATTCATTGTGTAAAATTAACTTGATATAACCAATCAGCCATAACATTATGACCACTGACAGGAAAAGTGGTATTAATTTAGATTATCTCTTGTTTATTTCATTACAGTGGGACCTATCAGTGGGTGGCATACATTAGGCAGCAAGTGAATATTTAACCCTTAAAGCTGATGTGTCAGAAACATCAAAATTTGGAAAGGGTGTGGATCTGAGCAACTTCAACAAAGGATAAATAGTGATGGTCAAGTCACTGGGTCAGGTCATCTCCAGATCTTGTTTCTCATTCCCAGTGTAAAGTGGTTCATACCTACTAAAGGTATCTAAAGAAAAACAACCACATCTCAACCAATCAAAAATCTATGGGATCAGAACATTCTTACCACCTGTCTAATATTGTGTAGATCCACCTTTTTCCATAAAAAACAGCTGTGACCCCAGGCCTAGACTAGACACCAGACCTCTGAGGGTGTGCTGTGGTATCTGGACCAAGACATTAGCAGCAGCTTCAAGGACTAAATGTTCATTTGCTGCCTAATAAATCCAACCCAATGAAAGGAACCACTGTAATGAAATAATCAATATTATCACCACTCCTCCCGTCAGTGCTCATAATGATATGGCTGATCCGTGTAGATCACTGTTACACCCTCACTTTATTATTTGGTCCTTAATTTCTCAAAGTTTGACGGCACGTTTTGTGTCAACCTAAACTTCAACCGGGCCTCATAATTGCATCAGTGAAAACAAGATATGGAAAGCAGGAGTCTAACTAGCGTGGGTAGGAGTGTTAAAAGCATTTTGGAGCCATTAACACCGTCTTCTCTCCATTCACAGCCCTTTAAAAGCAAAGCAGTCTGACACGGCGCCTGTTTCCGCACTGTTTGCTTTGACTGTGTATCTGTCTCTAGAAGAAAGAGTGAAATCATGTCAGATGAAGATGAGTCAGCCTCACACTCCTCCCTTGAACAAGTCGTCATTTTCCTCCACCTTTTCCTCTGTCTTCTATTTTCCACCTCCACATCGTTTTTCGTCTCTGTAGAGTCAACGTGAACACTCTACTGCCATTAGAGGAGCACTCAGTCACAAATGTAGCTTTCTTACATGTATTTATTCGCTTTTTCTGCTTTTTTGACTCACAATTTCCATTAAAACATTTCCGCTTCCTATCTGAATGCATCTTTTCACTTAATATCTTAACCCTTAAGGGTCCACGGTCAAGGCCCCGTGATTGAATCACAAGACATTTTCAACACGTCGTAGCGTTGGCAGTCGGTCACGTAGACCACTGGGGATAATTTAAAAGTGTGTGCTTGAAACACTCTCCCACTTTTTATTTGATGTTGATAGAGCAAATACAACCGGAGACATGATGTTTTGAAAACGGGGCAAACAAATATGACTAAAAGTATGAAAATGGGGTGGGGTGGGGGGGTGTTACATTTCTGACCATATCTTCGTCATTTTTTGTCCTTTTTCAAAACAGAAAACAAATGTCTGAATATGCGGATTCTAATCCACAGACTGCATTAGCATTACAGGTAAGGGTGAGAATGACCCCCACCGGGAGGACTAGTTTTAATTTATTGCAATTTTAATTTGATATACCTAATATTTGGAACCAATATTCACTTTTAAAGTCTTTGAACAGGTTTGTTAAGCATCTTTGTGTTATTTATGCAATAAATTACATACTTTTTTCAAATCGGATTTTATATTTTTTTGTGTGTTTTTTGGCTTTTTGTGTTGATATACTAGGTTAAAGTGAAAAAATAATAGGCAGATGAGATAAATGAAATTGTGCTGAAAAAAAGATATCAAACACGGGTATAATAAACATTTCTTTATGTAGTATATAAAGGCCAAATCCAGAGTACTCAAAAACGGCCACAATAGGCTCAGACCCCTAAGGGTTAAGTCTCATACTTCATCTTTAGGAGTGTGGCAAAATATCGATATGGTGAACTATTGCGATATTTAATTTTACGATGGATTATCGATGCACTCTCGTCACATACCATTTTTTAAAAATGATTATTAAAGTACAGCCGCTATGAATTTCTTTCATCATTCCTCTTTACTGAGTCGAGTCACTGTTTTGCATGTCATCCAGGGGGCGCTCCTCGCACAAGTGGCTGAAAATTGGGCCGAAGTCACAGAGGAAGAATAAAAACAAACAACGGCACCAATATGGCGGACTCGAGCTGTGAAGTTAAACTGAAAGATGCACTGGCATTGTTTAAATCAAAAGTGTGGACTCACTTTGGCTTTCATAGTGTGAATGGGACTTCGCAGTACGTACGAACTGTCTCACAAAAACACGATACACGGGCAGCACGACAAACATGAACAGCCGCCTATTTTATTTTTGTTATGTTTCCACTTAACAGATTTGGTCTACTTAATGTTGTGTTTGTTGAATGAGTTTAAAATAGTGTCACTGTTTGTCTGACAAAAAAAATCCAGTTCACAGTTATGTTGCACTAAAACAGCGTTGTTGTTTTTGCACTACTGCTGTTTGTACTCTGGTTAAATCATGCTGCAAAATATAAACTATGACATTTTTTTTTGTTTGTTTTTGTTTCACCCCTATAAACACACGGATATATCATAGATTATTAAGAGCAATATATCAATAATCGCAGTATCGCCATATTGAGATATTACTGTAATCGTGATCCATGTATCTCATATCATATCGTATCGTGCAGATACCCTGAGATTCCCAGCCCTATTCATCATGTACCCTCCTGTTCTTTTTTGCATTTTGTCTTTTACTGTTACCTCCTTGCTCATCTTCCCTGACTCATATTTTTAGTTCCATATATTTTCCATATGCTGTATCTTTCTTTTTCTCTTTCTCCATTTACAGGAGCTGTTTTGTTCAAATCTGCCAAAAGAGAACTCCCTGCTTCTTATCTTTCTCTTAGAAATATTTTCCTCTCCCCTTTTTTCCATGTCTACCTCAGCTTCTTTCTGTCCTTTTCTAAAAATTACTTCCTCAGTATTTCCCTTTCTATGCCCTGTCTCCAGGGTCCAAACCTTAGCTCCTGGCTTTGCCTCTTAATTTATTTCCCAAGTTTTTACTTCAAATATTTATTTATTCATTTATTATTACAGGAGCAGACCTCGACACAGACTGAAAGCAGCAGGAAAATTATCACTATTGATATACGTACACATTACACCGAAAACTCAGGTGATGGATTAAATTAATGAGAGTCATCCTAATTGCTAAAGATGGATTCACCTTATCTGACCTCCATTTCCCCACCTGTCTCCGTCCACGTCTCTTCACACACTCTATATTTGTTCAGCTGTTTTGTCAGGCTGAGTCTGTCTGCTTGCTTGGCTGAGTTCATCTTTACTAATGAAGCATGTTAGTGACAGAAACGCTTAGCTAATTTTGCCCTGGCTACAGCACTTAGTAGAATTACATATACACAAATGAACAGACAGACCGTCCAACAGGCTGATAGACATAAACACACTCCTGCATAAAGTCATTTACCCAGTCACACGAGACACTGTCTGAATTTTGGGACTTTGCTCGTCATTATTATGCACATTTTACAACAGCTTTCCGTCCTTAACCATGCAACACCTCACAGACTATGCACTTGTTGAATTTAAATAGCTGTTCTCATTACCTATCAGCTGCCAGTTATTTCTTTGATTTATTATTTTGCCTGTAAAGTATAAGACAAGTTAAAAAGATCCTCTTATTTCAACATTTAGAGGTGATTTCTTTGGAGCGCTTACTACATTGGTTAATTATTTTTAGCCCACACCCCAAAGGGGAGGCAAGGGGGATTGTTACTGGTTTGGTTTGGTTTGTTTGTTTCTCTGTTTGTTTGATTGTTAACATTCTAGCAGCAAAACTATTGGTTGAATTCATACCAAATTGGGTTTCTAGATTTTAAGTGACCCAGAATAGATCTGATTGCAATTTGGGAACAGTTGATCAAAGTTCACACTTTTTTATGAATTTTTAGACTCCTTTTTTTTTTTTTTTTCCCCCCCATTTGCTTATAAAGGGAAAAATTTCAAATGTCTGTAGCAGCAAAACTACTGGTAAAATTCATACCAAATTTGGTTTACAGATTGCCAGTGACCCAGAATAGATGTCATAATATTTTGAGAATAGTAGGTCAAAGGTTACATTTCTTATGAATTTTTTTTAATTCTTTTTTTTCCCCATTTACTTATAATGGGTGAAATTTCACGTCTGTAGCAGAAAAACTGTTAGTTGAATTCATACCAAATTGGGGTTATAGATTGCCAGTGATCCAGAATAGATGTGATTACATTTTGGGAAAATTAGGTCAAAGGTCAAATTTTTTATGAATTTTTTCTGTCTTTTTTTCTCCATTTACTTATAATGGTAATTTCAAATGTCTATAAAAACATCAATTTTGTTTCAAATGACTTCAAACTGGTCACATATATACAGGCAATCGGTATGCTGACATCAGCACACGCATAGACATGATGACATCAGCTGGATTGATGCCAAAATAAGCTACAATACGTGAGAGGGGCGGGGTTTGTTGTGCCTGGCACCACTTGTTTAGAATTGATCTGCCTCAGAGTTTAAATGCGCTTACACATCTTACATACTTAATTAGATGAATTAGAAAACAAATGACAATGTGCTGGTTATATTTATTTATTTATTTATTTATTTATTTATTTTTCTTCTCTTTTTATTTCTCAGAATTTCACATTTTGACTCAAGACTGTGTCTTTGAAACTACATCCAGCTGGGTAAAGTTTCATTATCTGCCCTCACTAGCCATTTTACTTATAGACCAGTGTTGTTGGTCTATTATTCAACTAACAATGCAAAACACTACAAGCTGACACCCAGAATAGCTGAGTGATTGATGATAATTGATTGATACCAAACATTTGCTGATCCATTTGTTCTGACTAATCGACTTATTGACTAATCGTTGCAGCTCTATTCTCGGGTATGTTTGCATATTGCAGATGTCACATTATATTTGATGCTGAAGAAAAAATGTCCCCCTCAGATGCAAAATAAATCTAATCACTAATGCAAGTATTTTTTAGCAGCATTTATCATCGAATAAAGTCAAAGTAAGTCAAGTATTTTAAAGAGTCATACATTTGAGCGGCATGTATAGTTTGTGTATTCCTCTAGAAGGAGGTACATGAGGAGCTGCTCTGGGATGAGACTCGATAACACTCTGCTGATGCAAGGCTGATGATACAGACGAAAGTAAAAGATAAAGGTCTTTTTAAAACAGATATAAGTATGTTCTCACCCACTCACACACAATAAGACTGCACACATAATAGCCTATACAAATAATACACCATTATAGACCCATCTTGGGGTAGGCAACATAAAAGGTTCACAAAAGAACTGCAAGTTCTGTGATGATGATTACCTGAGAGCATCATCCGACACATGGTAGAGGTTCAGATATAATAGCAATGTGTCCATGATCACAGCATGTGCACAAACACGGCTCAGTGGTGCTTAAAGAGACACATGAATAACACTTGTTGTTGCTGTCTATAGTTGCAAGCAGAAAAATAAAAGCACACCCTTCGAACCTTGGGTGTTAACAACAAAATTTACAAACACTACTTCTGCTGTGTCTGAATAAGGAGTGTAACTGTCTTCTTATCAGGGAAAGCATTTCTATGGCAGATACAGGTTTGATTAAAGGGTTGCATCTGTCAGTAGATGTGATAGCCGTGCTTTAATTATAGCCAACCTAACACCTACTTATGTTTTCTTTAAAAGCAAATTTCTCTTTATTCTCAGACATTCCACTGCTCCCACAGCACATCACAGATCATCTTTAATGAAAGGAAAGTGATGTCCAAGTGTAGGAGGTGCAGAATCATCACACCTTTAATAATTTGTGAGGGAAGCTTATGTTAAAATAGTTTTCAGGGAAATAACACGCTGTCCTATGAGGAAGAGTTAAGGCCACCGTAATAAACAGTCTGGGGATATTAGAAACCAGCGGCACATCATAAAGTCAATTTTTAGCCACAGGAGGGGGCTTCCATCAACCACTGTGTAATGTGCATTAAAAACAGCTTTGACGCTTAAAGTGCTTCACCCTATGATTATAAATACTGTAAATTATATAATAAAATCACGATTCATGAGGATTAGTATTGTTTGTTTCAGGCATTAACCCTCAAAGACCTAAAAAGCCACAGACAACCAAAAACATCTGACCAAAAATGTTAGAATTTTTCACCACTAATCTTCACATCACATAAATAACTTCGATAAAATCCAGTTTGTGTGCTTTTGAGCAGCATCACATATGTCTCTTTGGCCATTCAGAGACTTCCTAGTGTAAAACCACTATCATTTTCTGCAACACTGATTCACCAATAAAACCCATGTAGTTTGAAAAGGAACAGTGGTTGTAGACACTTGTGTTTATGTTCAGTGAAGGATGTATTTTCTTCACTTTTTTCTGTTTTAATGCTAATATGTCTGACTTCCCCTGAGCTTTTATGAACATTTACACAATCCATTCATCCATACATTTTTTGAACAGCTCAGTCTTTGTCAGGGTCACGGTACAATGTGGATGTGTCACCAGGTCATCACAGGGCTGACATATACAGACGAACAAACATCCACTTTCACATTCACACCTACAGGCGATTTAGATTAACCCATAAAGACCCAAACAGCCACCAGTGACCAAAAGCACCTGCTGATCTAAAATGTTTCCTACCTGTTGATCCACTAATCCTACCAGTACATGTAAATAATTGGTGTAAAATACAGTTTCTCATCTTTTCATGGTCATCAGATATGACCCATTGTAGTGAACGTGGAAACACTGTCATCTTCAACAACACTGATTCACCAGTAAAACCCATGGAGTTTGATCAGTGACAGTGGATGGAGACACTGGGTTTGTGTTCAGTTAATGATAGATTTGACTGAAAAGTCACTTTTTTTTATTTTTCTCTGTTTTAATGTAATAACCTTTGAATTTACTTTGAGTTTTCACAGACAACTAAATTAAATATAGGAAATTAAATATAGGAAAATGCATGTTTTACAATGTAAAATACAAAATACAGAGGATAAAATCATAATAAATGATGATAAATCACCTAAGTAAATGTTAAATAGAGAGAAATATTAATTTGGGAACTGCCACAAAAGTAGTCCTGGGTCTTTATGGGTTAACCTAATATGGTGTATGTCTTTGCATGGTGGAAGTACCTGCAGAGAACCCATGCAGACATGAAGAGAACATGTAAACTCAAGGCGACAGTTTTAACCAGTGCACCACCATGCTGCCCTATCTACATGATCAATATCCTAGAAATAAGAAAATATCAGATTTTTGCTGAAAAATGCAAAATACAGTGAATAATATTCGAAGAAATACTGATATATCACTTAGGAAATGTAAAATGTAGAGAAAAAAAATTGGATGTCATGATAAAAATAGTTTTAGGTTTCTAAGGGTTAAGAGTCAAACTGACCGGTGTTATCCCTCATGCAGTCTGAATCGGCAGGCATTCACTGCTTGACTGTTACTGACGCGTCCTTCCTCCCTCTGTTTCTCCTCCCTCGTAGGTGCAGCCAAGGTCATGATGACTCATCATAAAACAAACTAGACACAAGTGGAAAACAAGAGAAAAATGTAGTCGTTATTTTTATTTTCTCAAACCTACATCATACACTTTGATTTAAGTTGGAATTTCTTGCAACTCTTAAGATTGAATTGGCAGAAATAATCTAAACTGCAACACCCTCAAGGAACTTTCACCTCCATCTGTGTTTTGCACCTGTGTTTCAGAGGTCAGCTATAATAAAAGCTTAGTGTAGATGACACATCCTATAAGTCAAGGCTACACAGTGCGCTTGCTTGCAAAAGGCAATATTGCAGAGATTAATTTTCCCAAAAAAGCTGTATATTTATCAGCTTTAAATCTGACGGCGTGAATGATTTACTGGCTGTGCACGTCGTTTGGTGCGCAGGGGGTAGATAGGATGCTGACACTGTAATAGCAAGGTGAACACAACACATCTTCTCTGGCACACAGATTGGGTCACTTTGCATATGACAGCGAGCCACCAAACACAACAAAGAGCCTTTATGCTGAGTGTGTATCATCTTCAAAATGTGTGTGTGTGTGTGTGTGTGTGTGATTGTGTGCAGCAGTGATCCATGGTTTGTCTAAGGGCTGGTAGACAGGGCTGTGGTCATAAATCCGCCCAGCCGTAACCACGGTGATTTGCAGGTTCAGAGAAACCATAAACATCAGCAGTGAGCGGCCCGCTGCCCTCAGAGAAGGCTGAATTAAGTGGTGAGTGTGTGTCTGTGTGTTTGCGAATGTGTGTGTGTGTGTATGAGTTTGCTCAAGGGCATTCCTTGCTGGAGATGAGAGCTGCGTTCAGTGATTGGCCGAGGGTCTGAGGGGGTCATTAATCTACGCTGCTCCATTGGCTGTGACGGCAAAGGGGAGGGGTTCGTGCAGCTGGTCAGTTAGCTGCTGTCAGGTTTCTAATCTGGAACATTCTTCAATATTAGATGGAGTGCCCAGAGAATCACTGGGGCCAAACTGGATCCTCTAAAACACTGCACTTCTCTGTCCTGTCCCTGGAACCATCCCACTCAGTTTATATTCAACAGCACAGATGTTTGACAGAGAAAAGCCTTCAATACTTTTTGTCCCCGTGTAAGAATCCAAGACACAGCAACAATACAAAAACTGATCAAATCAGGAAAATCTTGGCTCTAATTAATGGTATAAAAGAGGTATTAAAAGTGTAGTTTGTGAATGTGATTTTATGTATGTAGCCATTTGAGACTATCTCACTGAATTTTCCATTTTATTCAGTACTTATTCCTTTAGCTTTTCTTTGTATTTCCTGTTGCAGGTATATATTTTTTTACCTTCTCTTCTCTGTAATTCAAAGTAAAGCCCATGTCACTATATGGTTGGGGGTTTTTTGTAATTAGTGGTAGTATTAGTAGTATTAGTTGTAGTCAGTGTTGACAGCAACACATTACAAAACTAATGATTTACAGTAACAGATTACTTTTTGCTGTAACACAGTAGTATAAGGCATTACTAATCAAATTTCAATATTCTACTCGGTGCACATTCAATGGCACTTGTGTTACAACACACTTTTCACCCATAATTTAATTGCTCAAATGAAAAAAACAACAACAGCAGTGAGACCTCAAGGAATCAAAAATGCATCAGGAAAGTTCTATTTCCTGTTGGTATTCAGTCAATGGGTGAAGATGGCAGGAGACAGCACACTGGCCACATGGACGTATGCTCATTACTAACCCTAACCCTGCTTTACAGAAACCAGTTAGCATGATCCCTGTGGTCAGCTATGACAAGGTAAGCTAACGTTTCTGTGACTAGTTAGAATTCTTTATTGATTGTGGATTTATCTACCAGCATCCTCGGATATGCACCCATGTTTGATATATACTTACAGTCAATAGAAACTTTGAGGTAGAAATGTATGCATATTTCTACTTGTAGGGGGGTTGTAATTATTCTTTGTGGATTTATTGATGACTTAGTGCTCGGGTAGTTGAGATAATGATGAGTTGTCATGTTGTCACGGTTCATCGCACATGGGTTGGTCTCTTTGCAAAAGTGGACCAAATACACATTGAGCAATACTCAGTAGGTTTCTGCACAATTTGAGGATTGGTTTTGAAGGCCTATATAAAGGCCCAAAAAAGGCCACCATTGTTAGTCCAGTGAACGGCATCATGCCATGTCTATCATATGAACAACATCTCTGGGCACTGGGTATGGTGGAGGCCAGTGATATACAGTGATATAGCCAGGCATATGGGCTGTTCCCAACCCACAATCAGAAACCTGGTTGAACGCCACAACACGACAGGCTCTGTTGACAATAGACTGCATCCAGGGCGAGAGAGAGTGACAACTCCCGACCAGGGCCGCTACATCTGGTTGCAACACCTGCGGGACCAGTTGTGACTTTGTGTTTGGTAGGTGCCATTTTCTTTTGTTAAGTTTTTTGTTTTGAAATTATTCTTGAAACTTTAGATTTTTGTTTCTGTATGCCAATATCCTAAACACATGATTCATATGAAAAAATTCCAGTTTAGAGTTTCAAAATAAAAATTATGCCGAAAAATATGGTCTCAAAGTTTTCATTGAGTGTGAGTGTAAAATATTGAAAAAGATGCACATGTTCCTGCTGGGATTCGAACATCGTGGACCATAGCATTACTTACTGAACTATCGGTCTACATCAGGGGTGTCAAACTCAGATCCTCAAGGGCCGGTATCCTGCATGTTTTAGACGTTTCCCTCTTCCAACACACCTGATTCAAATGATGAGCCTATCATCCAACTCTGCAGAGGTCTGATAACAACCGTCAGGTTTGCTGGAAGAGGGAAACGTCTAAAACATGCAGGATACCGGCCCTCGAGGACCGGAGTTTGACACATGTGGTCTACATGTACTTCGGAGTGCAAATGTATGTGTCCCAAGGCTCTCCTGTCACCAGGTGGGGGTGGGGGTGGGGGGTGGCATTTATGACAAAAGTCTGTATGTAACTAAAAAGTAACACAGGAGTCATGTAACGCATTACAATTCTGAAACATTAATATTGTAAGGTAAGGAGCTACTTTTAAAGAAGAATAACAAGTAATCTGTAATGTATTACAGTTTCGAAGTAACTTGCACAACACTGGTACTATTAATAGTACTGTACTGGGATAGACACAGTTGGCAATGACGTCACAGCTGCGGTGGGGGAACCGGAGGGGGAAAACAACCCTGCAATACTGTAAAAACGAGGAATTTAAACTTGTTTTGCTAACGCTAACAAGACTTTTTTTCTTCTTAAAAATGGCCCAAAGCAATCAATTAAACATAAAACAAACATCAAAACAGTTGGCGACTGATTCAAAAGTTGGCAATAAATCAATCAATTATCTAATTGTTGTTGGTCCTGTATAATTTGAGGTTCTTTTAGCTTTGCGCAGAAACAGGCCATAAAAATGTCCTTCAGAGGGCTATATTTTATTTTATGCTTAGAATACATTCAGAGCCAGCACTTTTTTTTTTTTTTACATATACCGTACTCAGTAAAGAACTTTAATCAGTATTTTTACTTTTACTACTTTTACCAGACATTTGTACACAGGTACCTGTACTTCTACTTAGGTACTGAATGTGTACTTCTGTACATGTTGTGAGGAAATCTACACAAATTACAAATGCAGTACAAAGTTCACTAGCATTTAAACAATTAATCCAATACTCCTGATACTCCTTACATAGTCTACGATTGTTTGCAAATGGTTGACATCACATTAAACTCACCTGTGATGAAGTGCTGACTGTAGACACATGTTTTGCTGTTGAGTCCCATAATCTGCCAAACTCGTCCTCTCTTCTGATAGTCTGAAGCCATGTTGTCCCTCTCTGTGTATTATTTGGTAAAATGTAAAACTTTAACTAGTGACGTTTTGGTTAACTTGCGCAAAACGACACAAAGCAACTCATCAGCATCATGGCTAACGGAAGAGAGCGGTTTGTTTTCGACCTTCCTAACCGGATGTGACGTTTGTGGGTGTTCCCGTTGTTGCCGACCATGTTCCGCCCAGTCATTTTACATTGTGAAAAATGCCATTGCAGTGCAATTTTTATGTAATTTTTAGTGTTAATTTTGTTTGCATTGTCATCCAAGTGTTTTTTTTTTTACTTAATTTTACTCAACATTTATTCTTTCTTTTTATCATTTTAATTGTTTTGAACATTCTGCCTAGATTTTGGAAATATCTGTCACAGTCTGAACATAAATAATCATTTTAAACCATGAGGAAACATCTGCTTCCTTTACATCTCAAGAGGAAAAATCTGCCTTTTACATCAAAAACAAATATTTATAATGATAATTATGAACAACAGACATGAATACTTTTAATCAGTGGGAATGGGAAGTCCTTCAAACTATAGGAGTGATGACTGCATCCATACTGTGAACTGTTGTTATTTAGGGGTATCTAGTGATGACATTGCTGATTACACCTGAATGAGTAACGCTCACCTCACCATCCCCGCTTCCTAAGGCCCTCAGTGGAACCAAGGTTTGAGTTATCTGGACTTTTCCAACCAGGGGATAAGAATACAAACAGATTTACAGATGATGATAATGCACCTTAACACTGGATACCATGAAATGAGGAAGAAGAGATTCATCTGCTACAGTAAAAACAATTATAACGCGAGGTTATATGGAGTTAACCCACTCTGTCTAAAGGCAAAGAAGACACAGGGGGTTTTCGTTTCAGGTCATATATCACTGAAAAGATAGTTTTGAACATTATACTGAACACAGTATGATGATGATTATCTTCATGATGACATGACAGTCCCCTCCACTATGTAAAAATTAACATCCTGTAAGCTCCAAAATGGTACTGAAACATACTGAAAACAGTGAGTTTTACAAAGACATGCCTTTTTATGTGGCTTTTTTGTAGGGATTTAGTCATTTAAACACCACAATATGCTGACCTTCTGCACTTTTTTCTGCATTTCATATGTGTGATGCAATTCTATTTCTTCCTTAGCTAACAAGAGAAAGAAAATGATGTGACTGAGGAGATGAAAATGAAATAAATAAATGTAATAAAAAAGGACAAAAAATTCAAATAAATGATTGAATAAATAAAAGTTTTACGCCTATTCTACAATAACAAAGAGTGTTAAAATGATCTCCAGAACTAGTACAGTATAACATAGTGCAGAGATGGCTCTGAATATGTGAGACTCTTTGTATTTCTACCGTTAAAATATAGTTTAAGACCCAGTATATATGAATAAAAATAATAAAAACAAAGCACATGTAAATAATAAGATACATAGAAAATTAAAAAAGATGGGGAACAAAATAAACCTTAAAAACCTTAGGAAAAGATTGTTCAGTCTGTGTAATTATGGCACGAAGAGTGGATCTGACCCCCCCCCCTCCCCCATCTTCTTACCGTTAATCATTTTTATTTGTGCCCCCCTCCACCTTTCCTATCAACCCCTTTCAGTTTTATAGGTGTAAACAGTAAACAGTCCAATATCCCACCTGATTGTTTTGTTCCATGAGTAACCACATCCAGTCACAGTAGGACGCCTGTTTTATCAGCTACTTCATTCTTGTGGAAATAAAAGGATATACGTCAACATCAAGAGGTGAGAATAATCAAAAGAGAATGAATGCTGTAAAATAGAAAAAGTACTCGGCGCATGTATGAGCGTGACCACAACATACAGAACAGTGTGAAACATTTGTTGGGATGACACCATTTACAGCCACAAGTTGTATTCTGATTGATTCAGACTGATGGCCTCATGTGAAATCAATCCTTTTAGACGGCATGTGTGACCAGTCATGGTAACATTGATCCAGAATGGAAAAAACACTGAGGATGGTTGGTGAACATTCAGTAACTGGGATAAAAGTCTGTTCCCTTTTAACGGATTTCCAAACAGCACATGATTGGGAAGAAGCAGCGAAGAAGAAAGAGGAACAGAGAATGAATCCTCCACGATATCGGTCAATATTGGCTGTTCTTTTCCGACAGAAACAAGAAAATGAGCAACTGAAACTTCCAGCAGACTACGAGGATGAAAGTTGTTAACTTTGTACAGTTATTATCAAATTCAAACATTAACCCAAAGACCCAGTGCTACTTTTGTGGTAATTCCCAGATACACTTTTCTGGATATTTAACCTTTCTTAAGTGATTTATCACAATTTATTTTAATATTATCCTCTTTGTTTTACATTTTTTTCAGTGAAAATCAGGTGTAATCCTGTATATCACAGATCATTTGGATGTTCATTAAAGCTCAGATTAAAATTGAGGATTATTGTACCAGAAACAGAGAAAACTAAAGAAAATGTGACTTTTTCAGTAAAGATATCAATAACTGAACGCAAAATCCAGTGTCTCCATCCACTATCATTTATTAAACTCCATGGGTTTTACCAGTGAATCAATGTTGTAGAAGATGACAGTGTTTCTACGATAACTACAGAGCCTCTGAACGTTAGTGAAGTGCGGGTCAATACTGAAATATTGACATCTCCAACACCAGTCTTTTCTTACTAGAATCAATTCACAAATCAAAATATCGATACTTTTCATACTTCGGTCATCTGAGGTAATGTATATCAGGAACACAGTGGAAAGTAACTAAACTATTGGGATCTTGTCCGACTGATAAGAGATTGATGGGAACTACTTCTTCTTCCGCCTGGGTAAGTGTGTACTGCTTTTGTTGAAGTATTACATGTTCAGTATTTTTATGTTAACATGAATTAATCAGTCCCTCCAGGAATTCACAATGTTGCGATCGCAACTATTAACGCAAATTAAACCAATCACCGCAAATTCATTGGTTGATGTTCTGTGACGCTACGTTCTCATTGGCTGACGTTCTGTGACGCTGCGCTCTGATTGGCTGGCGTTCTGTGACGTTGCGCTCTCATTGGCTGGCATTCCGTGACGCTACACTCTCATTGGCTGACGTTCTGTAACACTGCGCTCTCATTGGCTGATGTTCTGTGACGCTCCACTCTGATTGGTTGATGTTCTGTGATGCTGCACTCTCATTGGCTGGCGTTCTGTGACGCTATGCTTTCATTGGCTGACATTCTGTGACGCTTCACTCTGATTGGCTGGCATTCTGTGACACTGCGCTCTGATTGGTTGACGATCTGTGACGCTGCGCTCTCATTGGCTGGCGTTCTGTGACGCTGCACTCTCATTGGCTGACGTTCTGTGACGGTCCGCTGTTATTGGCTGCTCAAAACAACTAAATGAATGAATGAAAAAAAGCCTGTTTTGTTTAAAATCATTGTTTCCTGGTGCTTTTATAAGGCTAAAAACTCAAAAAAGACTGTTCTAGGGAATTTGCAAATGCTCATGTCCTTGTGACTGTAATAAAAGAAGCCTCAAATCATCACAACTTTCATCACAATTTTTTTTGAAAATCAGGCATTTTAGGCCACAACAATCAAAAAAAAAAATCCTGCGAAATCCTGGAGGGACTGATTAATATGCCAGTTTTCATTTTTATAGTAGTTACCTCTGCCAAAGAGGTTATGTTTTAGTCGGCGTTGGTTTGTCTATCTTTCTGTCCATCTGTTTGTGTGCAAGATAACTCAAAAAGGTATGGACGGACTTGGATGAAAATTTCAGGAAATGTTGATACTGGCACAAGTAACAAATGATTAAATGTTGGTGGTGATCGGGGTTGGGGGGAGTGGGGGCCCACAGGGGCCCACTGATCTGCCTTGGCGGACGTCTGCTCTCTCCAAGTGCTTCTAGCTCTTAATTAAACAATCATTACTCTCATGTCTCGCATTCTTTATGAAGTTGTGATTTGAAATACACTTTTTTTAATTTTCCAGACATTAAGTGTATTTGTACAAAGTATCAGTATCAGATTGGTATCGCTGGTACCAGCCTGAATTTTACCCAGCATCGGATCAGAAAGGAAATCTGTTGTATCAAACATCACTACTGACCATCCAAATGGGTCATATCTGATGACCATGAAAAGATGAAAAACTGCATTTTACCTGAATTATTTGACTATTAATAGGTGTAGTGGTTCAGAAGTCATTAAATAATTTTGATCAGTAGATGATTTTGTTTTACAGTGGCTGGTTGGGTCTTAAAGAGTTAATACCGACACTGACAGATGCCTATTTTATTATCATTTCTTCTGAGGTAAATACTGATGATAAATAGATTTCAACACAAGATGCGATTCCTGCATCTATCTGCATTTATTCCATTGAAACCAGTGGGAACAAAATAGTACCCTAGTGCTGGGTGATCTTTGCAACAGCCCAGGCCATCTGTTGAGCATCTGTACAGACTGAAAATGGTTTTGCGAAGACAGCAATTCTAACAGCACTGACAACTACAAAAACTGCTGAAGCTGACTTTAAGCAGGTTTTGCAAAGTGCAGAAATCTCTCACCAAATATTTCCAAGCAGCTGCATGAGGCACCAATAGCGCAAAGCTTTTATTCTGTGTGGTTCAAGATGTTGAAGTCTTGTGCTGTGAATGCTGTACTGTTAACTACCAGACTTTTCCCTTTTCAGAGGACGAGCTGGCTAGCATCCTTGACATAACTCTGTGTAGAAGAGAAAACTCAAATAATGATTTTTAACAGACATTAATGGGCACTTTCCACTCTCAGTGTCGGGCACTGAGCCAAATCAGAGCACCTAAACCTTTTAGTTGAAACAGAGGTTGTTCACAGCCCCGTGGAACTGAAATCCCTCTGTTCTCACCTTATTTTACAGCGATACCCTCTTCACCTGGATGGAAACACTGCAATAAAGCTGAGTCACCTTATGCTTCATTATTTGAATCAAACAAAATAACATCTTATGAGAGATTGTTCATCTGATTTACTCAGAAGTACAAAGATTTTTAATGCATTACAGTCGCTGCAAACTGTACCCGTCCTGTGATAGGCGACATAGATTTACAAGATTAATTTAAGATCAGAATGACAGCCTCTTTTCATCTTATCAATACAAATAAGCAAACATTATTTGGTGTTCATCATTTTAATGAATAGTATGAAATAATGAATAATATATGACAAAGTCCTGGAGGAACATCTATCAAAAAATACAATAATCCTCTCAGTCCTCAGAGAAACAAGGATTAAAAATAAAGAACAGTGACAAAGGAAAACACAACCAAAAAGAAGCTCCAGCCTGGGTTTAAGTGAAGGAATAGGAAAGAGTATTCCACTGGGTCATTACTGCAGTGATTAAAGTGTTTCAGCTGCAACAGGTTTTTTAACCCTTTAACTGATGCAGTGAGTCAATTCTCATCAGTTTGATTGGAAGCAGAAACATTGGACTGTGTTCCAATGGAAAAAGGTCATGTGGTCTGATGAGTCCAGACTGACCCTGGTCCAGAGTGATGGGTGCATCAGGGTGAGAAGAGAGGTGGATGGAGTGATTACCCATCATGCCTAGTCCCTGCAGTACAAGCCTGTGGGGGCAGTGTTATGATCTGGGGCTGGTTCAGCTGGTCAGGTCTAGCTTCAAAACAGTTCTGTGTCATTTCCCTGATAACACAGGCATATTCCAAGATGATAACACCAGGATTCATCAGGGCAATATTGTCCCAACAGAATTTAAACAATGGCTCAACTTTAACCTTATAACGCCAAATGTATCATATTTGAGACATAAGTTTTGAAGACCTCAACATAATCAGTGTGATATTGTTTTTTCTTGAAAAACCTGATGTATTCAATTAGATACGTGCAATACACAGATAATCCACCAGGGGGAGGAATTCATTCACCAGAAGACTTTCCAGTGAAACTACAAGGCTGTCATCAATGAGGAAGGAGGCAGAACTTTGCCAATTTCGAAAAGGAATTACCTATTTGTCAGACATGTTTGTGTTATATTATGTGTCTATTTGTTTTAAAATAATATTTGAGCAGTGAGATTTGATGTATCAAATATGATCCAAAAT
Organism: Sphaeramia orbicularis; assembly: GCF_902148855.1. Classification (NCBI taxonomy): domain Eukaryota; kingdom Metazoa; phylum Chordata; class Actinopteri; order Kurtiformes; family Apogonidae; genus Sphaeramia; species Sphaeramia orbicularis. The sequence goes on along the minus strand of NC_043969.1, from coordinate 22,273,416 downwards.
TTAAACTCATACATGAAAATGTATATTTGAAAACTTTTTTTTTTTGGTTGTTCAGAAGGACCAAGAAAAGCTCCAGTTTAAAATTTTCTGTCAGTGATTTAATGGTTCAGGCTTTACAGGGTTAACTTTTACTGAGAGAGACCTCATATTATAACCATTATTTTTGCTTTTCTTTGAATAATTTGTTGTGCAAATTTTAATAACTTACATTTTTGTTTGAACAATACTAATAAACACAACAAAACTCAAATGTTTTCAAATGAAAATAGAAAACAAAGATTAATATTTCAACAGTATCAGTAACTGCAATGAGCCTGTTTTACATTACGCATATTCTTAGAACAATAAAGTGCAATTTGTTCTAGCTGCGCAAAAACTGAAATGTCTTATGTTTTTCTTTGACCCATTAAAATACTTGTCCGTTGTCCAAACTCTTTATCTACTCAAATGAGAAATCACTATGGCAGTGGATTTGTTTATTGTATCTAAAATGAGTTCAGGCTGCTCCGATGCCAAAACATTAGTTCCACCTGCTACATGTTCTGAACTGAAGACAAAAACCCACCCAGGAGTGACCTGCCCCACAGGTTGAGAAACACTGATTTAACACATGGATTGGCCTCAACCTGAACCCCACTGAGAATGTTTGGGACACGATGGAGAACACTTAACAAAGGGGTCTGACTCCCCCATCATCAAGGCTGAGGTTCACCAGTGTTATGTGTCCAAAACATTAGGTCATCTGAACCTCAGTATGGAGTTTTTTCTCCTCTAATGGGACTGGCCTATTCCAAGATGACAATACCAGGATTCATCAGGCTCAAACTATTAGAGGGGTCATTCCATATAATTTCATCAAGTGGTCCCCACCTGACCCTCTCAGATTTTTCTAAATTTTTACATACTTATAGAACATTATATATGATGGAAAAATCCAAAAATTTCAAGGCTTAATTGTCAATAGTTCCAAAGTTATGACCATTTGAAGTAGGTAGGGGGTACCCTAAAATTGCGACTAAAATTAAGACTTGAAATTTTCTGCTATTTTCAGGCTTCTGCAACTTCTGAACAACAAGAGCTAGAGGTCTGAAATTTTCAGAATCATTTCACAGGAATCTATAGTCCTAAGAAATGTGAAAATATTTACTTGAATTTTATAATTGCATGTTACAGAGAATGACAAAGTTGAGATTTTATCCATCATGAACTTCTAAAATGCTACTTTTTTGGCCACTCATTACACAAAAAGTAATCATTATAGTCATTAGAAACTATATGTGCTATCTCTTGGCTACTTAGGGAGTGGATCTGAGTAAAATGAAGGTCCTATGTTATGTTATGTATGATATATGAACAGCTGAACATCAAAAATATCTGTCCGACCTTCAGATTCAAAGGTCAATATCAGAATGTGGGATCGGTTATATCACAAAATAAAAGACACCATGTGAAAGGACAGGAAGTGACCGAAATTTTGACACCAAGCACAACTTGCTTAACGTAGAAGGATTTATAGAAGCAAGTTGTGCTTGGTGTCACAATTTCGGTCACTTCCTGTCCTTTCACATGGTGTCTTTTGTTTTTAAATTTTGACACCAAGCACAATTTGCTTCCATAAATCCTTCTATGTTAAAATTAAATATGGATGTTTTCGGCTAAAATATGGGATTTATAGAAGCAAGTTGTGCTTGGTGTCAAAATTTCGGTCACTTCCTGTCCTTTCACATCATGGTGTCTTTTATTTTGTGATACTACCTATCCCACATGCTGATACTGGCCTTCGAATCTCAAGGTCGGACAGATATTTTAGATTTTCAGCTGTTCATATACATAACATAACATAGGACCTTCATTTTACACAGATCCATTCCCTTAGTAGCCAAGATATAGCACATAAAATTTCTAATGACTATGATGATTACTTTTTGTGTAATGAGTGGCCAAATGTAGCATTTTAGAAGTTCGCAATGGATAAAATCTCAACTTTGTCATTCTCTGTAACATGCAACTATAAATTTTAAGTAAGTATTTTCACATTTCTTAGGACTATAGATTCCTGCGAAATGATTCTGAAAATTTCAGACCTCTAGCTCTTGCTGTTCAGAAGTTATAGAAGCCTGAAAATACCTGAAAATTTCAAGTCGCAATTTTGGTCGCAATTTTAGGGTACCCTCTATCTACTTCAAATGGTCATAACTTTGGAACTATTTACAATTAACCCTTGAAATTTTGGATTTTTCCATCATATATAATGTTCTATAAGTATGTAAAAATTTAGAAAAATCTGAAAGGGTCAGGAGGGAAATTTTCTTAAAAACAGTTGATTTCACATGGAATGAGCCAGAGAGTAGCCAAAAATGATGGAAATAAATGTTGCACTTAATAAACATTTCAAATTATGCCACAACATGCAATTATTAAAAGTGGTTCAACAAAATGTATGGCTTAATATTAATCATTTCCTACAATCAGGGTTCGTACACATTTTTCAAGGTCAAATTCAAGCACTTTTAGGGGTCATTTTCAAATTTTTCCAGCACACCCCTTATCACTGGTGTAAAATACATATCTACAGGAATAGATATACTCAGGATTTTTTTTTTCTCTCACTTTTGAATCACAGTGATGTACACTGTATTATGGTTTAAAAAAGCCTTCATAAGAGCAAAAAGTTTAGAAATTAAAAGAGAACACAAAGTTTTATCCAAAAAAAGCAAAGCCACTTAGTGTTCTTCAGGCACACTGGCACCAAGACAAAGATTAATATAAACATTTACCAGGAGTCGACCTGAGAGCACCTGGGAATTTTCTTTTTTTTTTTTACATAAATTTTTATATTTCAAAATGTTTTCAAATGTTTCTGTAAGTAGCTTTGGCTTGCCATCTAACTTGGCAGAGTTAATATTAAAAATAAATAAATCACATCACAGAGTTATAATTGCAAGAACTTTCAAGCACGTAAACTAAAATTCAAGCACTTTTCAGACCTTGAAAACACAACATTGAAATTCAAGCATTTTCAAGGATTTCAAGCACCCGTACGAACCCTGTACAATATGTTTTTGCAACACAACATGGGAAGAAAAAGTAAAGAAAACCCAAATGATAACTGAATAAAGAAGAAACAGTCTGAGGAGATAACGCCAGAGGAGCAAAAAGATTGAAGGAGGCACCAGCAAGAAGTAGGATGAGACAAAAAGAGCAGGAAATTCCCCTGAAGTGTGTCAGTGTGTCTCCTGAGAGGATCACAGATCAGAGAGATGAGTGACCTTGTGGTCATCTGTCAACCCCTCTGACTCTGCTGGAGGCAGGATTTCTCTCCAGGGAAAGAACGCTTTGACGCACACACTTGAACATACACCCCCTTTTACAGCACACTGAGACTGACGCGTGTGTGTGTGTGTGTGTGTGTGTGTGAGCTCCCACTCCTATAAACAAAGCAAAGGCAAGAAACAGTAGACGGTAACACTCCTCTGCGTTGTGTTTTCACCTACATATCCAGGGTAGTGTGTGTACTGTTTGAAATCAATGAACAAGATGGCCTCATATTACATCCTAAAGGCTTTTAAAGCTTGGCTGGCATCCTCGCCGCAACTTTTCTATTTTCAATTTACTCGTATTCTGTCGACTGGGGCTTTTACACACACACATACACACACACACCATATATGGAATGACACTCACATTATTACTATCCTGTAGAGAAATTGCAGCTTGCCTATATAGATATTCTAAACTAAATGGACTGTGCAGGTCATTTTCCATCTTATTCCCAATTTTTAAATGGTGATTCAGCCAATTTCTGAAAAAATAAATCATGTTTTATAACACTTTTCCTCATGGTACCCATGCAATTTGAAAGAAGTATCCCCAAAGCTAGCATCAAGTACTTTAGGTTGGAAATGAAGTTTATTGCAAACACATAAACTTCCTTTATTTGTAAGCAATAGTGAAAATACTTGAAACACTAGTAATTAAAAAATATGCTGCGTTAATAAGCTTAAGACTCTCTCAGATGCATGACTTTTATTCTGTATTTCTCACTAAAATGTTATATGAGACCATCTAGAGCACAGGTGTCAAACATGCGGCCCGGGGGCCAAATCCAGCCCCCCTTAGGGTCCAGTCCGGCCCTTGGGATAAATTTGTGAAATGCAAAAATTACACTAAAATATTAACAATCCTTTTAGTTCAGGTTCCACATTCAGACCAATTCAATCTCCAGTGGGCAGGACCAGTAAAATACGATCGTAATAATATATAAATAATGATAACTCCAAATTTTTCTCTTTGTAAATGTAAATATTTTCATGTATTTACACTAAAACAAAGTATAATTTCACAAAAAATGTGAATAACCTGAACAAATATGAACAACCTGAAATTTCTTAAGAGAAATAAGTGTAATTTTAACCATATTCTGCCTGTTACTGTGTGTATTTGTGTATTTGTAAGTTATAATATATATGTGTAAATGATAAACTGAGGCAGAATATTGTTAAAATTACACGTATTTGTTTCAGTTTGTTCATGTTAGTCACCTCTTTTGAAAGGATAGTTTGCAGATGTAAACCTTTTCATAATGTAAATTTACTTTTTCGCCCTAAAACATATAGAAATTTTTGGAGTTGACATTATTTACATATTATTATGCTATTATTTTACTGGTTCAGCCCATTTCAAATCAAATTTAGCTGAATCTGGCCCCTGAACTAAAATGAGTTTGACACTCCTGATCTAGAGTTTTCAGTTTGTGTATAAATGCTGTGCAATTATTCTAATGTTCATTGAGGTTCATGTATTGCTATTATGGTTGAGGCCAGTTGAAGCAGTAGCTGACCATTCATGCAGTGCTGTATTAAAATCCATATTCCCATCATGACTGGCATAACTGTCGTGAGCATTGGTCCATTACAGAATGAAGGTATTACTGATATCACGTAAGTAATGTTAGGAAGCGCTGCAATATGTCTCCTCAGAGATGGGGATCAATGTTCTGCTGGGAAATTGTGACACAAATGTTACATCACTCTGATGAGATACAATAAATAACCTGTGGTCACCGAAGCAGTATGAATATAAGAAATGAAAATAAGGTATTGCATCAAGTTTCAGCTTTCAAAGTTTATGCTGTGGCGTAAAAGCACAAAAAAGGAGAAAAATAAGTAACATGTCCAGTTTCACGGTTCAGATACATTTTTCAAGGTCTGTTGAGCCGCATTATGTAATAAATTCCCATCATGTAATAAAAGTTCAAATGTAATAAGAATGTCACGTCATCTTGTAATAAAGCTGCATTATGTAATAAAGTGACGCATTTTGTAATAAACTACCTCAGTGCATTATGTAGTAAATTTTTTCATATTATGTAGTAAGTTATTACAGTTTGAGAAATTTATTACAAAATGCACTTGACACATTTTTATTTTTAAAAAAATGTAATAACATGGTTCATTATGTAATAACAATCCAAATTAATATAATTTCAGAGTAATTTAGAAGAAATTAGTCACAGGAGCTACAGGTAATGTAATCAGAACTTTAACCACACAGTTTAAAGATTAATTTAGCACATTACATTTTCCTGAAAATAAAAATGTGTCAAGTGCATTTTGTAATAAATTTCTCAAATTGTAATAACTTACTACATAATGCGAAAAAATTTACTACATAATGCATTGAGGTAATTTATACAAAATGTGTCAGTTTATTACATAATGCGGCTTTATTACAAGATGACGTGACATTCTTATTACATTTTGAACTTTTATTACATAATGGGAATGTATTTCATAATGTGACTCAACAAGGTCAAATTCAAGCACTTTTAAGGGTCATGCTCAAATTTTTCCAGCACACTCCTTATCACTGGGGTAAAATACATATCTACAGGACAACATATACTTAGGATTTTTATTTTTTTTTCACTTTTTATGTCAATGATGAGATTCGAGTGTTTACATGTTCTAGGAAAATTTTAAGAAATGATAGTGAATGTTGTGAACCCCATTGACACATCTTGGAATCATAAACCAAAGCAGAACCACCTGCACTTTTATCCAACGTGTGGCATAAAGCACCCAAAAGTAACCTGAAAAGGAAAGTGAAAAAACTGGTGGAGAACATGCCAAGAAATCACCTCAGTTTTCTGTACAGTTTATGTTGTGAAAATATGAAATAACCGTCCAAACAAAGTCAGAACTGTCACAGTTTAGCCCAGTGGTTCCCAACCTTTTTTGGCTCGTGACCCCATTTTAACATCACAAATTTCTAGCGACCCCAGACGTTCAAAACGGAGACTTTTTTTGTGGCTAAAACTAATTTGTTTTTGATCATGTAATAGTTTGTTATACGATGTTGCAAATAAACATTACTTTTAGAGGACATTTAGTCTATATCAGGGGTGTCAAACTCATTTTAGTTCAGGGGCCACATTCAGCCTAATATGATCTAAAGTGGGCTGGACCAGTAAAATAATATAAATAATAGGATAAGAACTTATACATAATGTCAACTCCAAAGTTTTTTTCTCTGTTTTTGAGTGAAAAAAGTCAAATTCCGTAATGAAAACGTTACATCTACGAACCGTACTTGAACATAACATGAACAAATATGAACCTGAAAATTCTAAAGAAAAATCAGTGCAATTTTAACAATATTACGCCTTAGTTTATCATTTATACATATGTATCACAACTTAAAGATCATAGTGGATCTACAAATACACAAAACATTTAGAAAGAGGCCGAATATTGGTACAATTCCACATACTTCTCTTAAGAAATTTCAGATTATTCACATTTTTTTTGCAAAAAGCTAGTCTGTAAATGTAAACATTTTTGTGTAATTTTACTTTTTTTTTACACAACAACAAAGAGAAAAAATTGTAGTTTTCATTATTTATAGGTTATGATAGTATTTTACTGGTCTGACCCACTTGAGACTGAATTGACCTAAAATGATTCTAACATCCTTGATTGTTAATATCGTTAGTGTAATTTCTGCATTTCACAAACTCATCCCAGGGGCCAGATTGGACCCTTTGGCGGGCCAGGTTTGGGCCCTGGGCTGCATGTTTGACACCTGTGGTCGATATAATGTATATTATTGTGGACGGAGGCAGTAAACCCAGGTGTAGATTACTGCACAAAGGGAGATTTTGATTTTCCTTGGTCAGGATATGTACAGTCAGTCCAGTTTGTATTTACAAGGCTGACAATTAATACTGAACAAACAAGAACTCAAACTATGAATTACAAAAGAGCTGCAGCATCTGAAACTGACCACAATGAACAGCTGACAGATAAACAGTACCACAGTGCTGCAGTTTCAGCTTCACAGTTTGTCTTTTATAGATTGTGATTGTTTCTCTCAACTCACCATATATTTTTTATTATTAAGTTTTTATTTTTATCAATTACTAGAAATTTCAGGCGACCTCATTTGAATTCGTGGCGACCTCAAGTGGGGTCCCGACCCCAAGGTTGAAAAACACTGGTTTAGCCTGAACCATGAATCACCAAATACCAAAGATAATCATATCACAAAATAACTATCTCATAATCAGACTCACCCATGTAGAACTGCACTGCTGTGATTTCAGCATCAGACTCCATTCTTTTCATTTAGAGCTGTGTCCACTGGTGAAAACAATAACAGTGTTCCCAGTTTTTATCACTTTATTTCACTGTAAAACACAGATGTCACAATTATTTTAGTTCAGAGGACACCGACACAGCCGTATTTGATCTCAAATGGACCGGACCACTAAAATAATAGGAACATTTGGAGTTGGAATAAAATGTAAATTAAATTATGAAAACCTTTAAATTTACAAACCATCCTGTTACAAAAAAATGCAAATAATCTCAACAATAAGGGAAAATAAATGTGATTTTTGCAATATTATGCCTCAGTTTATCATTTACGCAAATACATTACAACTTACAGATCCCAGTGAATCTACAAAGACACAAAACATCTAGTAACAGGCCTCTGGAACTGACAAATACAGCATTTAACTTCATGGTCAAGACTCAGTGATACCTTTGACTGTCACTGTCTTCTGTGTAATTTTTTTGCTCTGTAAATCCATCCTGTGGACCGGATTGAACCCTTTGGAGGGCTCATTTTAGCCCATGGGACATATCTGACACCCCTGCTCTAAACCCTGTTTCTTAGCAGGTCTCATCCCACCTTATCATTTCCTGTAGCTTTTTGCTTAAAGGGGTCATATTTTGCTATACCTACTTTTATTAGTCTTTGGTTCATTTATTAGTGTATTTGGACCCCAATAGTTCCAAAAGTTTGAATTTGAACCCTACAGGTGCTGCAAAGCTATCTTTAGAGTTCAATGCAGTTCAATGCAATCCGAATGGTTCAGGTGTGTCAGTTTACCAGTGATCTTACAGTTTGAAAACTTTTTTTTTTTGGTTTTGGTTTTCAAAGTTATTTTGGGAAGCACATTCTTTCCAGGTCAGAGGAAGGAAAAAGGATCAGTTTCTCTGTACAATGGAAAAAAGCGTCTTGCTGTCATGTTATAACAACATGCGTTATCATTGTATGATGTTGTAACATATGGGGTTCAGTATGGGGTGTTGTAACATATGGGGTTCAAACAAGATACATATTGAAATGCAATAATTTATCTTGTTAAAATGAAAAAATGTTCATGTTTCAATGTGATAAATGTCTATATTGGTAAAATTGGAAACTCATGTTTGATAAAACAGTGAAAAAGCTTCTGTACTTGTTAGAGCAGTGTAGTATTTATAGACCATTTTTTTGCTTAAGCATAGTATTTTTATTTAATTGCGAAAGACTTGTACAAATGAGCTGTACAGTATTATGAGCAGCCATGTGGAGACGCCCATGCATAGATTTTGAAACAAAAACTTAACTACACGTATAGCCTCGTTGGCGCAGTAGGCAGCGCGTCAGTCTCATAATCTGAAGGTCGTGAGTTCGAGCCTCACACGGGGCAGTTGTTTTAACAAAACAGAGGGACAGCATTTCACACTGAACTCAAAATGTGTTCACAGAGTATTCATCAGTCTCTGGCTGCATTGAGCAAAGTCATCAGAGGGACCCAGCTGCTGACTCCTGAAGTCCAAAAACTGGCCACTGCATTACTCAATCAAGAGGTAATTACGACAGAGAAAGACAAAAACTGAAGTCGACGAGTTGGTAAAAAACCCCCACAACATTATGAGAAATACCGTGTGTGACATCAGGAGTTATTGCATGTATATTTTCAAGATGATTTTAGTGTCATCTTAAAGTGTTTAAAGGGGTCATATTTTGCTAAATCCACTTTTATTAGTCTTTGATACATTTATTTGTGTATTTGTGGACCCTAATAGTTCCAAAAGTTTGAATTTGAACCCTCCAGGTGCTGCAAAGCTATCTTTATATTCATTTTGGCAAAAATCAAGTGGATATCTACAACCCGCTTTAATTCCTGCTTAATTTGTTACATCTATAACTAGTTACGTCACAACATTTGCACATATAAGGTCAAGACTTCCAAAGAACATTTCTCTGAGTACGCCATAATTGTTTATCAGCAGCAGCGGTTGTAGTCCATACTGAAAATATGTCCAAACTTTGAGCCGATTACCTTAAATGTTCAGTTGTTGGTTGTATTAACAAACACAAGTGGTTGAACAGGAAAGAGCAGCACAGCCAACAACCTGGAGGGGGCGGGGCATGAAGTGGCTCATTTTGCATTTAAAGGGCCAGCGCTCAAAATGACCTTTCTGGTGTCATTACTTAGAAATAGGGTTGAAGATGGACCTGTGGAGTTGAATTAATGAAGAATTCAGACCCAAACATAGCATTTACAGTTTATGTAGACCACAGGGAAATGCTTTAAATTCATAATTCAAATTAAAAAAAAAAAAAAAGCAAAATATCACTCCTTTAACCATGTAAAGCCTCAACCATTAAATCATTGACAAAAAAATTCCAGTTCTTTGAAACTGGAGCCTTTACTGGTCCTTCTGAACAACCAAAAAAAATATATATATATATTTTTTTCAAATATCAATTTCCATGTATGAGTTTCAATTTTGTATCATATTTGGTACATCAGGTCTGAATGCTCAAATATTATTATTTATGAGCAAATAAAAACATAATATAACACAAACAATTCCTTTTCAAAATTGGCAAAGTTCTGCCTCCTTCCTCATTGATGACAGTCTTGTAGTGTCACTGGAAAGGCCTCTGGTGAATGAATTCCTCCCCCTGGTGGATTATCTGTGTATTGCATGTATCTAATTGTAAATATCAGGTTTTTTAAGAAAAAAATATCAAACTGAGAGCTTCAAAACTCATGTATCAAATATGATACATTTGGCATTATAGGGTTAAGGCCTTATAAGAGACCAGCAGCGTGACTCACTACTCCCTCTAGTGGACATAATTCAGCCAAACTGTGTGCATGAATACACCCAGATCAAATGTCTTTACATCTTGGGCATAACTTCAGGGGTCTTTATTCCAAACACTAATGATGCTTTGAGGTCTTTAATACTACATGCAGCCCCATAAACATCTGATCTACTGTCATTTTATTCAAACACCTAGAAATAAATAGTAAAGTCATTAGTCTGGTAATGTTTTGGGAGCTGAACATGGATCAAACATATCATATGAGCTATTAACTGAGGACAGACTACCATTAGTTCTGCTTCACAGGTAAAGTCAGTCTCCTGGAAAAGGCTTTGATCCCATTCATTCTCTCAAACACTGAGCTCTCTTTGCAGTTACGTTCCCCGTCTCATCCCACACCTCCTCCACACCGCTCCCCTACAGTGAATCTCCAGCAGGTTTTTTTGCCGTCATCCTTTACACCCCATGGTCAGTGTTAGCTTTTCCTCTCACTCTCCACCCCTGAACACTCTCTTCAGCGCTGGGGCATAGTGTCTATTACAGCAGAATCCAGGATGTTTACCAGGAGCATATACTGGAAGCAGGAGAGACGACGGGCACAGGATGGGAGGATCCAGGAGCACCGTGACCATCTGCCTCCTCAGATCCTTAGAACACCTACTCCGACTGATGGTGATGTACAGAAAAAAAAAGGAGGAACCGGATATGATAAGATTTGTGATTTAGTGATTTATTACGAACATGCAATGAAATGTAACATATCGTCCCTTGAGAATCAGCTGGTTCTTCGTCCACTTTTCCTCATTTTGAAAATTTCCCCTGTCTGATCTCTGATATTTGGAGAGTTATCAATCATCTTTTGTGTGGAATAGTGTTGACTGTGGAAGGTACCCTAAACATATTGTTAACTTGTTCTAAATCTCCATAGGCTTAGAGATATAAGAAGTCAAAAAAGGACATAGAACTCTCTGATTCCAAGGTCTGGAAGTTGCCCCTGGTCAACATGTTCTATGTCCAACATAGGACCTGGTGCCAGGTGTCACTTATGATCCAAATCAGGAAGTTCTATGTCCACCTGAGTTGTTTTTAAAAAAGTTATGAACAAACTAAAAACGTTTTAGTCAGTGATTACATGTATTTTATACTGATGTCACAAAATGCAACATAAAAAAACATCCTTTGCTAGTGTTTTCCAATCCACATTTATTTAAGGTTGACAACTAAAATGAGCACATCTGTCCTTTTTCATTAAAGGTAGAATGGTGAATAAACGTGTTAGGACACCAGGAGTACCTGAGGAAATTGTGTTAACTCAGTTTTCATGGCAAACAAACATTTTCCAGCCATACTTCAATCCTCAAAGGCAGGAGAATTAGTTGTGGAATGGAGGCAAATGATGTGTAACACCATGAACCACCTTTTTAAGACTGAGGAGTGATGAGGACTGAAAATTCTTGGTACACTCACAGATAAAAGTCAATGACTGAGCCACATTCTCATTTGAACCTGACACTGAACAACATTGCCCACTTGACCAGAATCTATAACATAAAAAATAAAAATTAGAAAAAAAAGTGTATAAAATGCAAAAATGGCATCAAAATTAAATATACAGGGTGACACAAAAAAACGGGAACATTTTAACAATCCAATAAAACCAAGAGTGATGGAAGAAAAATATTTTATTCATAGTAATTGAAACCTTAAAACACGCCATTTAAGAAACAATGATGGAATTTTCATTTTTTAAAAATTACATGGTGACCCAAAAAAACGGGAATTTTTGAAGTGCGTATTGGCAGACTTGAGCAAGTGGCAGCACTGCGAGACAGTGACCTTGAGCAAGTAAACACACCCCCATTTTAGTAACCATTGGCGGCTGTGCGAGAATTGTTCAGTAACCGTGTGATCTCAAGATTCAGTAACGTTCCCTGGCCCCCTAGATCGCCAGATTTGTCCGTTTGTGATTTTTTCTTGTGGGGCTATCTCAAGAGTAAAGTGTACACGACTGGACCAAGAACTCTGGATGAGTTAAAACAGAGAATTCAGGATGAAATTGACAGTATCCCAGCTGAGATGTTGCAGCGGTCAATGAGGAATCTCAACAGCAGATTTCAAGAATGCATTCGTACAGGAGGACGCCATCTACACGAAGTAATTTTAAAAAAAATGAAAATTCCATCATTGTTTCTTAAATGGCATGTTTTAAGGTTTCAATTACTATGAATAAAATATTTTTCTTCCATCACTCTTGGTTTTCTTGGATTGTTAAAAAGTTTTTTTGTGTCACCCTGTACATTCACAGATAAAATGATCATATCAAATCAATGACAAGTCTGTAAATGAGCCAAATTCTCATTTGAACCTGAGGCTGGGATAATATTGGCCATTTGACCAAAATCTAGTATGAAAGAATGAAAGGATGGAAAATAAAACTTATCCAGAAATGCCAAATTTTGCGTCAAAATGCCTCATACACTCAGATATAAAATGACTATCAAACACACAAGTTTATCTATGAGCCACCTTCTCAGACCTGACTTCGGGACAGCCTTGCCCGTCTAAAAATGCCAAATTTGAACACTGAACTACTTTGGAGTGAATATCACATGATCCAGGTATGGCCCCTGATTGGCTCCTCTTGGACATAGAACTACCTGATTTGAAACGAGCTTTAGCTTTGATTTTAGAATGTCCTGATATGCTTAACTCCATTTCTGCAAAAAATGGACACAGAACCAGCTGATTCTCAAGGGACGATATAAGCAAACTAGCAAAACATACATAATAATACAAATATCAAGAATCATAACAATCTTAGACAGAAGAACAGCACAATAGTTCCATTTACATGCCTGAAAAGGGGTAGGAAGAAGTGCAACTTAAGATGAATGAGTCTGTTTAATGAGCATTTCTGGTCATGTCTGAGTAAGGTTTTCCAGCCTTCTATGCATCATGTTTTGATGCTGTGTAATGAGTTGTCTGTCTTCTGTAGTACATTCTGCACTGAGTCACCTCATCTGATGTCACAGTATATGCAGCTGGTTGTGGCTTTTCTGTGGTCGCCTCATTGAAAACTGACTACTATGAGATGCAGCTGCGATTAACATTTTAAATCTGGAAACCCAAATGAGAAATCACGCTTCCTGCTGGAACCCAAAACATTTTACCACTCCTGTTCTTTAGGGACCTCGCAGATGTTGGCCCGGTTTGTGTGCTTGGTGCCAAAAGCCGAAATGCCAGGGTCAGATGCATTAGACAAGATGTGTAAAAGATGTTATTGAATGAACAAACCCGACTCCATTCAGAGACAGAATGATTACATATCTACAGGATACAAAAACAAATGAAAACGTCTTATTCTGCACTGTTTATATCTTTGTGTTTAGACTAAATGTTCTAAATGTATTTGTTCGAGAGAGATTATCTGATAAAAATGAAATGTTTATGTCTAACATAGGCAGGCTTTACACAAGTATTGTACTGTATTGAGGTTAAATAAGTAGGGAAACCCCATGCATTGTGACGGGTTGATGAATGGAGGATGTAAACAGCAAAAGTGTAAGAAGTCAGGACTGGACTGGCTGCGATCCAGTAAACAACAACTGATTTTAATTATTATGCACCCATTAGACCTCATTGCTGTGTTTTCTTGACCTTAGTTCTCTTTGTATTATTAGTTCCTTAGTCTCTCTGACTGGATATATTTCCTCTGCGACAGCTATTATGTGCTTGATACTTGATCGAAACATTCATAATGAATCATAACTGACAACAGCGTGTGGGAGTCAATTCTTTGTCTTAAAAACTTGACAAATTTCCTTGCTGTGTGCGCTGCATTGTAATCACACAAAGCCTTACCGGCACACACCGCCTGTGCTTGTTTAGGATCAAAAATCCAAACAAACCTCTTTTTTAAACAATGACTGAATGCCATCATTTTCTGAATTTTATCACAAAGCGTACTCCGACTTGGCATTGCTAATTGGTGACAAAGATAAACTCTGTAAACACATTACCATGGAAACAAGCCTCTGGCAAAGTGGATTGTGTTTGCTATGATGCTGATGTTAATTTTCCACTTTTAGTTGCAAAGTTTTAAAATAACATTTGCTGATTTGAGGCCAATTCATACAAATGTATTAGATAATATACTTGATTTAGATTTGTCATATATGCAGTACTGTGCAAAAGTCTTAGGTCACCTCTAGGTTTGTTGTTTTTGAAAGTTGCTATGAGCATACATGTTTATTTCTCTTTTTTTTTTTTTCACACACAAGAAAATGCAGGAAATATGTGTGCACAGCCTTAAAAGACACACACACACAAAGTAATTAAATGGGTTTGAAAGGTTAAAGTCAATATTCAGTGTGACCCCAGACCCAGCTGACATGTGTTGAATGAAACCTGGTATAAAACATCAAAAAACTGACACAATAAATCTCATATTATCTGAACAAAAAGGTTTAAGACATGTTAAGAGCAAAAGGAGTCACACTAAATATAATCACTTTGACTGAAACATTATTACTATTACTATTGTTAATATTATTAATTTATTTTTTTAAACATTTATTAGAATAAATTCCTTGACATACAGTTCACTCTCACACATATTGAACAAATCTTATCTTATACATATTTTTTCCTACTCATACACATGTGCAGGAAAAAGAAAGCAGAGGGAGAGAAAAAAAAACAAAAACAAAAACACACCTCCACAGGTCAGGAACAAATCTTCCTTGCCAGATACAACTTAACAGGGGACAATGTTTCCAAGTAAATGTCCATCTGGAGTTGCAGGCTTGCTTACAGCTCTGTCTTTGGATCCACTGGTCCACAGTGGGTGGGTGGGGTTTAAGTCAGTTTATAGTAAGAAGTTTATGAGCTAGTAATACAAGAACTCTAAGCATATTGTTTTTTTTTTACTCAATCCCTCTAAACATATAGATAGATAGATGTTCTTCATTTATCCCAAAGTGGGAAATTACATTCTCTAGAAGTTAGGGATGCACCGATCTGATACCAGTATCGGGCATCGGCTCCGATACTCAGAGTGGGTACTCGTATTCGTACTCGTAAAAATAATCTGATACAAATGCACCGATACCACTTACGGCCGTGTGACATTCACAGTTCAGTGCGGCAGGTACGATGGAATAATGTGTGGGGAGTGTGAAGAGTGTGGAGATTTTTCAAAATAAATGACGGTGATAAAAGTAACGCTGATTGCAAGTAATGTTAAAGACACAGACAGATACGGATGGAGCGTTCTGTCCATCCTCTGCGTACATTCCATCTGTTTTCCAGGTGCTGATGGATGCGTAACCAGATGGAGAATACCGGTGGGAACCGTGGAGGTAGAGGATCTGTTCAAAGAACAACTGTGTGAGTTGGTGAAAAACTACTGACATATTTATGACAACTACCCAGGGCTGGGCTGGTTTACATCCTACTTATAATACTATGGGGGTACGGAGCAGTGCAGACCGCCACCAGCAGAAGTGGAAACAAAACTTATCACTCATTTCTCTTTTCTCTTCCTGCTGAAGCTAAGCTTAAAACCTTACCAGAGAAAATGCTGCAATATTAGTATCACATTAGTGTTACCTCTGTCGTCTCCATGTTTGTTATTACTGACTTTCTTCTTCTTCTTCTCCTCATAAAACTTTCCTCTTCTTCGTGGTATTTGTCCAGTACGGTTAATTAAGAGTGGCACCCTCTGGTGGATTAATTGAGAAACGCTCATTCCAGCACATTAAACGTCAGTAGCAGCACTTTGTTCCAGTCAGACTAATGACAACGACAATGAAGCACATTTACAAAAGGAACTAAGAACTGGAATGGGATTATTAAGTACTCGTATCAGTACTTGGAATCAGCAAGTACTCAAATGTAAGTACTCGTACCCATACTCGGTCTGGAAAAAAATGGTATCGGTGCATCCCTACCAGAATTATCTGGTTATGGTTCAAATAGTACATTCCAATCTAAAATTTCTTGTATTTCCTTCTGAATTCTGTCCCAATAAACTCTTTGGTTAGTCCCCAAAAATATGTGAGAAATCCCTGATTAGACCACATCTTCTCCAGCAAAGAGAGCTCACCTTGGTATCTACACTGGCTATTACCATAAGCATTCTAAAAAATCTCATTCTCACCTTCCAGCTATATTCTTTCCAGTTTGGGTTACTCAGACATGTGTGACAGACTATCCAGGATCCCTCCCAGTTCTTTTATTTCATTTATGACATTGGATTCTAATTCACTTTTTTTTTTTTTTTTTTACATTTAATGTGTTTTCTGTGAGGTTCAGGCATATTATAATATATAGAGAAGATATCATTTACTTTTTTTTTTTTAACCAGTTCTATCAAATATTGTCCAATGTTGTTCAGTATTTCTTTGATTTCATTGTAACATTAGGTTTTAATGCTGCGTACTTCCCATATATCCAGACCATATTTTAATACAGAGACAGAGAAAAGCATATGTGTGGTCATTATAACTTTACTGAACCAGCAAACCTGCAGTTGACCTACGACATTTGCACAGTAATGTATTTATTACTGTAATGTGCATGTTCTGCAGGAGGTGAGGACATGCTCTTAATAAAAAGAATCAGCAGAAAGGAGATGAATTAACTTTGGAAAGCAGCATGCTACTTTACTGCCAGTGTCACATGGTACAATACAGCACACACTTATATTTTATAGCCAGAAATAAAATCAGGAATAGCCGGATAATCAATCAAAATTCCAAAAGGCATCCTGAAGTAAATGACTAAAGCAGATTCAATAGGTACTATCAAATACTTGTAAAGATTACATTGACATTTAAACTCATTCATAAATAGCGCTGCTTGAGGTGCTCAGGTCTGTGTAATAATCTCTGATGGTGTTTTTAATATAGGGTGTGTGTAATATGTGTTATATGTTCTTATCATGAGATGTCACAATGTGTATTATTTTTAATGTATTTTTTTAATATCACAGGAGTGTGCAATTTCTATGTGTGTACCTATGACTGCATAGAGTTGAGAATGCAGGTATTTTATAAACTAAAGACCTAAGTGTTTGTCTGCCTTTATAATAATCTTATTCTCTACATTTCAGATAAAATCAGGTATTTTGCTATATTTAATTTACTCATCATGTAGATGTTTATAAAGGCTCAAAGTAAATCTAAAGATTATTATATCAATACAGAGAAAACACATCATTAACTGAATGTAAAACAAACATTTGAAACCACTGTTATTTGTCAAATGACATGAGTTTTACTGGTGAATCAGTGTTGCAGAGGATGACAGTGTTTCCACCTTCACTAAGGAGCCTCTGAACGTCCACATGGGTCATGAATAACTGATTTATTCACATGTATTGATAGGATTACTGGTTCAAAAGTTACTACATATTTTAGATCAGGAGATGCTTTTGTTCACCAGTAGCTGTTTTATTAATACATTTAATTTTTTATTAATACATGACTGGAATAAATTAACTTGACTTTTAAACTTTGCATTACTTTAACCCTTTCATGCACGAATTATGAGAACCTTAATCAAGATTTTTTACCTGAGTGTTTTCATTTCTCTTTAAACATGAAAAAAAACACACACAAAAAAAAACAATGTAATTGAAAAATGTCTTATAAAAAATAAATAAATAGATAAAATAAATAAAAATTAAAAAAAACATTAAAAAAGTAACAATAAAATATAATAATAATAATAATAATAATAATAATAATAATAATAATAATAATAATAATAATCAACTGGACACCATGCGTTTAATTTTTGAAGCAAAGAAACATGTATTTACTGATAAATTTTGTGAAAACTCTGGGGGGGGGGGGGGGGGGGGCTTGTGATTTTGGGGGTTTATGCTCAGGGGAGATCTACACAAGGTTACCAATTCACGTCAGAAAAGATATGTAGTGTCTTAAAACTTTAATAAAGATATGTGTAAAAAAACACAAAAAACAAAAAAAACACAAAAAACAACAAAATCCATGAATATACAAGAGAACAGCTGTAGAATAGCTGTCCACTGTAGTGACCAGTATCCATGAAAGGGTTAAACACATAAACTCAGTGTACATTTGTAATGAAATGTATATTAAAGCTGTATGTGTATTTTGTCATGTTGTAATTTGTATTTTATGTTGTGTTTTATTACAGAGTAAGTGTCAAACTGACCATAAGCCTGCCAGTGCAGTAAGTAAAACACTGTGGTGCCACTCGAATGAATATATTTCCAATCTGCTCCCACTTTCACACTCTGACCTAGTGCTTATTTCTCCATAACTCACTCACTACTTGTCCTAACCTTCTCTATCCATCTCTTTCCTTTTAACTCCTACTCTCCTTGCACCCTATGTCACCTGTATTGTCCTCATTTTTCTGTTTCACTGCAATTTTCTCATACAGGTTTTATAGCCTTTTTCTTGCTGCTCGTACTCCGTGCATCATCTCTCTCTCCTTCTGCTTCCATTTCTCTGTCTCTCTTTCACTCTCTGACCCAAAGGGCCGTGTTTCGCCGAAATCCAATCCTCTCTCTTTTTTAAACCCGCTGTTCCATTTCAGTCCCATTTTGTCACACTGCAGTGCACACACAATACCCGCTCCTCCCTCATTTCAGCCTTTCACTGTCTCCACAAATACACACACACACACACATTCACAGACGACTGCACACACACACACACACGCACACGCACACACTTGCACAAATGCATAAACACAAACAAAAACTAGGCCAACACAGGGAAAAAATGACTTAATTAAGCCATCAATCAAATTTGATGCTCTTGCTTGGATTCTCTGTCTACACACAGACATACACAAACATAACAAACATACACACCTGACAAACATCTCACCCCCTCCTTGCTTTTTGTAGCTCTGTGGCCATCCATCACGGCTTCACCGACTCCACTCAACCTCAACTCAGAACCAATCACACAGAGGTTAGGGACTAACTGAGTGTTTGTAAATGGGTGCATGAGTGTGTGTGTGTGTGTGTGTTACCGTTTGCTTTGGGAACAGACATTGAGGTGTTTCGTGCCTTGAAAACCTGCTTCAGCAGATTTGACTGAGAGACAGAGCGTGCCGAGTGAACTGCGATCTGTATTGTTTACTGTTGAACAGTTGTGAGTACTGATAAGTGTGCGGTGGAGAGTCAGCACGGCTCCGAAACACACCCACACACGCAGACAGATTTTTGTGTCGGCACTTTGGCGAACGGCTGCAGCTAACACAATGACAACAAATAATCTGAGCAAAAACACCATTACAATAACATTAAGGTCATCTTTATTCTTAAAATGAATAAATACAATGCAAAAATACACTGAGGGATGAATAAACTAGAACATTCAGCAAAATAAAACTTGAGATTTGGGTAGAATTTCTTTCGTCAGGACTTTTTGCAGAAAAATCAGTGATGCACATCTTTACAGGAACAGGCACAGAACTTTAACAGTTGTAGAACTCTCACCCCGCTATCAAAAGAATAATTCTACTTCAATTAAAGGGGTCATATTTTGCTAAACCCACTTTTATTAGTCTTTGGTACATTTATTTGTGTAGTTGGACCCTAATAGTTCAAAAAGTTTGATTTTGAACCCTCCAGGTGCTGCAAAGCTATCTTTATATTCATTTTGGCAAAAATCTAGTGGATTTCTACAACCTGTTTTAATTGCTTCTTAATTTGTTACAACTATAACTAGTTACGTCACAACATTTACAAATATAAGATCAAGACTTCTGAGGAACATTTCTCAGAGTTCGCCATAACTGTTTGTCAGCAGCAGCGGTTATAGTCCATACTGAAAATATGTCCAACCTTCGAGCTGATTACATAAAATGTTCAGTTGTTGGTTATATTAACGGACACAAGTGACTGAACGGGACAGTCAACAACCTGGAGGGCGTGGGGTCATGTGCATTTAAAGGGCCAGCGCTCAAAACGACCTTTCTGGTGTCATTACTCAGAAATAGGGTTGAAGATGGACCTGTGGAGTTGAATTAATGAAGAATTCAGACCCAAGCATAGCATTTACAGTTTATATAGACCACAGGGAAATGTTTTAAAATGCATAATTCCATTTTAAAAAAGCAAAATATCACTCCTTTAAATGTTTCATTGTTAATGTGGGTGAGGCCTACACTTGTCTGGTCAGTGAACAGAGAAGAAACTCTTTTCACATGACTGTCAGACCCAAAATCTGTGATCATTCATTTTATGAGTCTGTTAGATTTTAACTTCATGTAGAAGTCTTTGGTCTCTAAACTAAGAAAAGTATTTAGTCAGGAATGGCATCAATACTTTACATTCTGACGTGTTGAGGACTTTCTTTTATATTTCTTAAGTCAGCCTGATGTGACGGCACTATCATCACCTCACAGTGGAAACACGTCGTACCTGTAGTCATGTGAGGCTTTGTTGTCAATCTTTGAGTGCTTGCCCTCATAGAGACGTGTCCTGTCCATCACTGTTGTTTGAGAAAGAGTGCTGCTCCGGTCTGAATCCACTGGTCAGGGTTCGCTCCACAGGGCAGACAGATGTGTGTGACCACTTTCAACCTTTCGGAGCTGGTGTACAGAGGGAGCCAGATGGTATCTTCTGAAGCACCGGAGTCTGCAGCGGAGTTCTAGGATTGAATGTAAATTTTTAAATAGCTGACATACATGTACTCGGATCCACATCATCTGATCAGTCATCCATTAGTTTCTTTAAGTACAATCCAACATAACCTTCAGTTTGACATGAAATCTGTCAACGGAGAAAAATTTTAAGTTGGTCCACCAGATCACTTATTGGATCAAAATAAAATGGATGAGAAAAATATTTACATAGTTAGAGCAGAGTATTTTCAGAGAATTTCAATCTAAGCTTATTTTGGAATCAAGTTTACCCTTTGTTTGGATTGTATTTCTAAGCTAAACATGGCAAACATAGGTTTTCTTCTAAAATCTTGTCCAACACTGAAAGACGTATAAAGCATGGACCAGATGCTGCAGATACTCTCACTAATTGATGAAATGATAACAGTGAACTGGAAAGAATCAAGTCCACCAGCTGTAGGTCAGTGGGAGCAGAGACTTAAACAGGCTCATACAATGGAATGAATGACAGCGAGCCCACAAATGACCATGGACATTTTTGCTTGATGATGGAATTGTGTTATAGGACATTTGGGTGTTTGAGTGATACGAGTTGTTATAACTGAACTATGTTGTTATTGTTGGAAAAAGACAAAAATCCAAGCATTCACTTGGTTAGAAAATTTAAAAAGCCTTTATTTCATGTCGGCATGTAGATTAATTAATAGGGGCTGGAGTTAAAAACACACCAATGTCTGTCGGCATGTGC
The DNA here is from genome assembly GCF_902148855.1 of Sphaeramia orbicularis. Lineage (NCBI taxonomy): Eukaryota > Metazoa > Chordata > Actinopteri > Kurtiformes > Apogonidae > Sphaeramia > Sphaeramia orbicularis. The sequence goes on along the minus strand of NC_043969.1, from coordinate 22,251,641 downwards.
CTTCTTCAGGGTGTAGGTTGAGTTGTTATCATGATGGAAAATGATCTCATGCTCTGTTGAGAGAATAGCAGTTTTTTTCTTTACCAATATTTATTTTAGTGATTCATCAACAGTTCTATGTCAGGTATGCAAAATTTAATATTCTGAAAATGAAAGTAAAAAGTAAAAAAAAAATCTCATCCAACCTCTTCAGAGAAATCAGTCTACAGGGTAGAGTCATAGATGTCGGTAGGTGAGAAAATAAATATGCTCATTTTTATGTTACATTACAATCCATGAAAAAAAATAAAAAGACTGAAGATACATGTAAATTTCCTCATGTTGAAAACAGACTTACCTGTGGAACCCAGGCCATGTAGCAGGCAGGAACAGCTGACACACTGGGAGAGTCATGTTGGTTCTCACAAAGATGAACTCCATCAAAACTACAGCCCTCCAACTGAAGACCTCCGACCTAAAAAAAGGTCAAAGATTGGAGGATGAAAGGACGAAGAGAGAAAAGGATGAAAATAGCATGACGTGAAGATGCCAAATCGAGCAGTAAGACAGAGACGGGAGGAGTAATGAAGAGAAGAAGCCATGAAATGAACCAAGAATGTGCAAAAAAACAGAAATATAGGGCATCGGAAAATGACATAGATTAACTTGTATGTTATGCACAGAGCACATGAGAGAGGCAGAGTGTTTATGTGAGGGAATTCAGTCCAATGACTCAGGGATTTTCCACAGTAGACCAGACAATAAAGGGAACTCTGGCATCAAGTCAGACATACACAGACAACTACTAAATCACCATAATCTGGGAAAGAGCAAGAAAGACACAGAGAGACAAATCCAGAAAAAGCTTCAGTGTGTGTGTGTGTGTGTGTGTATATGTGTGTGTGTGTGTGTGTGTGTGTGTGTGTGTGTAAGAGAGCTCACTTCTTCACAACAATTATCCTCTCTCTCCTCTGTCAGATGTCTGAGTATTTCCCTTCCTTTCCCTTCCCTTGCTACAGCTGCAGCCTCTTTTTAAACACCCACACCCTTCCCCTCTCCCTCTTTGTGTCATTTTAACTGAATACATGTCATGTCATGCCAATAACTACTGGCATGACAAAAAAGAAACAAACAAAATAATAGATATGAAACTTAAATCAGCATGAATAAAGGAAAAATGAAGTTGGAGTGCTTTTGTACAGAGATGGTTCGCTCCATAGTCTTTTAATTAAATATTATTGAATACATTTCTGCTGATTTAATGCATCAAATGCAAAGAAGGATGCGGATAACTGTTACCAAAAGCAGCAGACTTGTCTCATGTGGTTATGCAGCAAACTTTCTTTGCTTTCTTTCTCAACATTTTCTTTTATTTTGGCTCCATTCTCACTATCTGCATTTGTATTCTATTCTTGCCATTCTTACCCCATTATTTTCTAATTATCACTCATCCAGAGTCGGCTTTGTTTATAGCTCAGTGTTCTGCAGCTGGATGGGGTGTGTCTGCTGCCTGGCATGCATGATCTGTAGGAAGACATTTGTTTGTTCTGATTCTACCTTGACTTGTAGCTTGGCCTGTGCAATGTGACTCCTCCATGATGAGACAAACACCAAACTATCCATAGAACAACCCATAGACCTAAAATCAGAAAATAGATTAAACACTGTTGTTTGTCTTTATCTTGACAAGCGTGTACGTGGACACACAAAGGGATGTTACCTGGCAGTTTCCTGTCTCAAAGCGTTGAGGAAGGTATCGGGGTGGAAGAGCTCAGACAGATCTAGTGTGTCCAACAGAAGAGCTTGTCTGCCTGCACGTTCCACCCAGTTCTAAACACAGACAGACACGCAGATTAATCACCCAAAAAAATAACAAATGAGAAACACTCCAAGATAACACACAACTCAGGCATAAAATCAGTTTTACAGAGGAGTCATGCAAAACACTGAGATCAATTGAAGATAATTAAAGTTTCACAAATGGAACCAAGTCTG